>NW_028249472.1:0-94594 GCF_964263255.1 Lissotriton vulgaris
ATTGGGTTATTTCCAGAATTGGGAGGTACATGTTCCGTAATTAGATCACGCAAACCGCATTAGGGCGAGATTGAAGTTCAAATAAAATTAAAGCCCGGGTAATGTGTTTGGGAATTCTTTTAGCAAGCGAGTTAGGCATATTTGGATATTACTTAGAACAAATACATTGATTTAGTGGGTGTAGAGGAAAGTTACCATTTCCTGTCTTTAAACACCAGAATTGGATTTTTAGCACCTCTTCTTAATAGAAGCCGTATTTCCGCCCATCTTATCTTTCCCTTTGCATGCCAGGCTTCCTTTGACCGTCCATTTTACACAACGTATAATACGCTTTCATGCCGCCATTATTCACGTATTCCACCTACTGAAATCTGTCTGCACAAAATGTTTCTTCGCTCGCCTGCGCGTGACTCTCTGAAATGTCACGGCGCTTTGGGAGTTTGCTAGAGCAATGGGACGTTTTATACAACGTTGTTAAAACCTTTCATTAAAAAAGGGCGCCGCCGCGCTGCCCGCGGCGACCCGGAAGCTCTTGCGCGGCCGGCCAATCCGCTCGCGGCCGACCAGAAGTCCCGCCTCCCGAGGTCCGCGAGCTGCCGGAGCATGGAGCGCCCTGCCGTCCGGTGTAGCCCGGGTCCCCAGGAGGGGGCCAGGGAGAAGGAGGAGTGTGGCGCCTGTTGCGGGGCTCCTCTGACCTGAGGGAGCCCCGATTCAGATGAGGAGACGCGCCGCGCCGTGAGGAGCCCCGCCGGAAGAGCGCAGTCGGTGAGTGGGGCCCAGGGCTGATGTGAAGTGCGTGCGTGCCTGTGTGTATGCTTGGTGGGGGGGAAGGGGATGGAGTGTGTGCGCGCGTGTGTGCGTGTGTGCGCGAGGGAATCTGTGTGCGCATGCATGACTGTGTGTGATTGAGAGAGAATGCGAGGTAGGGTATAGTGTGCCTGTATGTGTGCCGTATGCCTGCGTGTGCATGCGCGCGCCTGTGTGTGTGTGTATGTGTGCGTGCGTGCATGCAGAGGGGTGGGGGCTGCCTGTGTCTGTGTGTGAGGGCTTTGCACCGCGCATGCGCAGCTACCAGATGCTCGCTTCCGAGGTGAAATCTGACCTCGTCAAAGCGCGCGTCTGGTAGCTGTCCACATTCCTGGGAAGACATGGCATGGCAGTTCGCGCTGGACTGTTCCCATGAGGCACAGGTTCAGACTGATTTGCATATGGCCATGTCTGAATTGGGGTGGCTGAGTGAGCTAAAGAATGGTGATGGATTAAACCCAGATCAGTTGACTGGGGGTGAGTGTTTGATTGGCTCAAACGCTCCGTCCATCATCCTCTTTTGTATCGCTTTGTTTGCCCTAAGTTGGCAGGGTATGCTCAGACGTGAGTCCCTTGTTCACTTGGCCACTGGATTCAAGATAGCCTGGCTGATGAGGATTATGAATCTGAAACCGGTCCCAGGATGCTTCTTTCCGGTCCAGGGAAGACATGGCTTGGCAGTTCGGGCTGGACTGTTCCCATGAGGCACAGGGTCAGACTGATTTGCATATGGCCATGTCTGAACCGGGGTGGCTGACTGAGCTAAAGAATGGTGATGGATTAAACCCAGATCAGTTGACTGGGGGTGAGTGTTTGATTGGCTCAAACGCTCCATCCATCATCCCCTTTTGTGTCGCTTTGTTCGCCCTAAGTTGGCAGGGTATGCTCAGATATGAGTCCCTTGCTCACTTGGCCACTGGATTCAAGATAGCCTGGCTGATGAGGATTATGAATCCGAAACCGGTCCCAGGATGTTTGTTTCTGGTCCAGGGAAGACATGACTTGGCAGTTCGGGCTGGACTGTTCCCATGAGGCACCGGGTCAGACTGATTTTATATGGCCATGTCTGAACAGGGGTGGCTGAGTGAGCTAAAGAATGGTGATGGATTAAACCCAGATCAGTTGACTGGGGGTGAGTGTTTGATTGGCTCAAACGCTCCATCCATCACCCCCTTTTGTATTGCTTTGTTCGCCCTATGTTGGCAGGGTATGCTCAGACGTGAGTCCCTTGCTCACTTGGCCACTGGATTCAAGATAGCCTGGCTGATGAGGATTATGAATCCGAAACCGGTCCCAGGACGCTTGTTTCCGGTCCAGGGAAGACATGGCTTGGCAGTTTGGGCTGGACTGTTCCCATGAGGCACAGGGTCAGACTGATTTGCATATGGCCATGTCTGAACCGGGGTGGCTGAGTGAGCTAAAGAATGGTGATGGATTAAACCCAGATCAGTTGACTGGGGGTGAGTGTTTGATTGGCTCAAACGCTCCGTCCATCATCCCCTTTTGTATCGCTTTGTTCGCCCTAAATTGGCAGGCTATGCTCAGACATGAGTCCCTTGCTCACTTGGCCACTGGATTCAAGATAGCCTGGCTGATGAGGATTATGCATCCAAAACCGGTCACAGGATGCTTGTTTCCGGTCCAGGGAAGACATGGCATGGCAGTTCGCGCTGGACTGTTCCCATGAGGCACAGGTTCAGACTGATTTGCATATGGCCATGTCTGAATTGGGGTGGCTGAGTGAGCTAAAGAATGGTGATGGATTAAACCCAGATCAGTTGACTGGGGGTGAGTGTTTGATTGGCTCAAACGCTCCGTCCATCATCCCCTTTTGTATCGCTTTGTTCGCCCTAAGTTGGCAAGGTATGTTCAGACGTGAGTCCCTTGCTCACTTGGCCACTGGATTCAAGATAGCCTGGCTGATGAGGATTATGAATCCGAAACCGGTCCCAGGATTCTTGTTTCTGGTCCAGGGAAGACATGGCTTGGCAGTTCGGGCTGGACTGTTCCCATGAGGCACAGGGTCAGACTGATTTGCATATGGTCTTGTCTGAACTGGGGTGGCTGAGTGAGCTAAAGAATGGTGATGAATTAAACCCAGATCAGTTGACTGGGGGTGAGTGTTTGATTGGCTCAAACGCTCCGTCCGTCATCCCCTTTTTTATCGCTTTGTATTATTCGGCCCAAAACTTCCCTCATGCTGGTAGACATGTACAATTAGGCCATGCGAATAGCAAATAAACATAAGTATGTGGCTGTTGGTTAAAAAACAGAAATTATTTATTATTTGACCAGTAGACTGGCAATTACCAAAGTAGTTTAAATATTGAGG
Organism: Lissotriton vulgaris; assembly: GCF_964263255.1. NCBI lineage: Eukaryota > Metazoa > Chordata > Amphibia > Caudata > Salamandridae > Lissotriton > Lissotriton vulgaris. The sequence goes on from NW_028249472.1 coordinate 3,140, forward strand.
AGGCAGCTGGCTAAATGGTAAAAATATCGTACTGTATTGCAGGTGACCTTGCAAATAACTTGAAAATAACCTTCATTATTCTCCTTGTGGCTGGCTAAGTAGTAGAGAGTATGCACATCTTGGCCAATGGCTATGCAAATAGCAGAAGAACTTTACTACTTATCTGTTTGTTATCTAAACAGCTTAAGGTATTTATTAATATGCTTTATGCAGATTTCAACAGATACTTACAGCAAACAACGATCGCCATCCATCTCATGAAAGTTCCTGATGTAATACTATTGTATTTAAAAAAGTGGTGGCAAAATTCGCACATAGGTTTTGCAAATGGAATAGTATTTTGCAAACAAACCCATCTACTCAGCCGAGATTGCAGAATAAGGTGCCTAATAATTATTAATTAGCCAGCAGCCAATTTGCAACTTTCTGTGATTTGCTTTAATCACAGGGATGGTGGCCTCTAAAGGACAGCAAACCACTATCTCTATAACTGCATTCCAAAATTTAAAAGTTCTTTTTTTTTCTCCAAAAGCAGCTTGTGTTCCTTAAAGTACTGGTTTAACTTTTTCACTTTTGGAAAACGTCTCCCCCCTGAAGTTGCCAAAATGATTGCGAAAGTAAAATGGGATCCTAAGTAGACCCCATCTTCTATGCAAATGAGTTACCATCCCATCTCGAGGGCCATTAGCTCGTCAGTGGTTTGCAACACCATTGCAATCACAAACTATAAAAAAAAATGCTTTTTGAGTTGGAAAGAGGAAGGAGACAACCCCTTTCATGAACTCTCCTATTTACAATTCAGATACAATTGCAAATGTTCTTTTACTACTCAAAAGAATTTTCCAAATCATAAAAGGGTGTTTTACATAATGATAGGCACCTTTGTTTTCGGAAAACTTGAGATTTTGTGGCATGAGACACTTAGTGCGAAAACTCACTTAGATGCAAGCACTTTGTTATAGGTATAAAAGTCCTAAATGTTTGAATGTTTCAAAGTTATTTTGACAGACATGACACAAAATGCAACTCCAGTACACCATTGGCAAAGACATGGCGAGTTTGAAGGCTCTTTATGGAGTTGTCCCGTGCACCGCAAATGCTCCTATTCCTTACTTGTAGTAGTGGCTAATGTTAAAGATGATTAGAAGCTTTGCAACATTAGTTAGTGCTGTCTACTCTTCTAAAGCTATGTCCTTGGTCTTACTCACAAAGCCATGGAAATTTACTAGGGTCAAAAGTAGGATTACCAGAAGGCTACATGTTATCAGAACACCTCTTTGTCTGTAGCAAATCAGTGCATTCTGGAATTAATCATTCTGGTTCAATTCAATTAAAGAAATCATAGTAAATAACCTAAAAAAATGGTTTGTAAAAGAAAAACCAAAAAATGTAAATGTTGTATTCCAATGACATGGTGCCATTTAATATTTAGATCGATTTTTCAAAATAGACACAATTGCACAGGGCTCCTTATTATGTGACCAGGGTCTCTGGCCTCTGAGGTCTGGTTTTGCAGGATCTTCAGTTGAACGGCCAGGTATTAAGTCCTTTCCTGAACTCTGAGAGAGAGAAAGAGGTGTGTGGGTGCAGGGGGAGACCATTTTGATCCTTGACAGTGAGGTAGGAGCAGGAGCATCCTCCACTGGTGTTTTGGCAGATGTGGGGGTGTAGGCGAGAAAGCAGGAGGAGGAGAGCAGGTTTCTGGCGGGTAGGTGGAAGTTGAGGCGACGGTTGAAATACACTGGTCCTTGATTGTGTAGGGCTTTGTAGGCTTGATGAGTATCTTGAATTGGCATCTCTTCTGGATGGGGAGCCAGTGGAGGTTCTTTATGTGGGGGGGTGGGACTATTTAGGGAGATAGAGGATAAGGCTGACTGCTGTTTCTTGAAAAGTCTGTAGTCTCTTCAGGAGGTGCTAGGTGATTCCACTGTAGAGTGTGTTGCTGCAGTCCAACCGGATGTTGATTTGGGCTCGGGTGACGGTACAATTAGTCCGGATGCTGAGCCATTTGAAGATGTTCCACGGTATACAAAGAGTAAGGAAGCAGGTTGACAAGACTGGGTTGATCTGGCTTTTCTTGGTAAGTTTGCTGTCAAGTATGATGCCAAGGTTGCGGGCATGGTCGGTCGATGTTGGTGATGGTCCTAGTTCAGAGGCCCACCAAGAGTTAGTCAATGGGGAGGTGTTGCTCTCGAAGATCAGCACCTCAGTCTTGTCAGAGTTGAGTTTCAAGCAGTTGTTCCTCATCCAATCAGTGACTCTCATCATGCACCTGTGAAAGTTGGCTCTGGTGGTGGAGGGGTCTTCAGATAGCAAAAGGATGATCTGGGTGTCGTCTGGATAAGATATGATGTTCAGTCCATGGGTTCTGACAACAATTTTGGTCGGTGGGTCACGTAAGTGTTAAAAAGAGTGGGGTTGGGGAATGCAGATGATACTCTTGGGTTCCAAAATGAAAGTAGATAGGTGAAAGATCTGTGTTCTTCCAGTGAGGAAGGAGGTGGTCCACCGGAGGATGAACCCTTGTATTCCAATGCCGTGAAGCCTCTTAATAAGGGTGTGGTGGGATACGATTTTGAATGCTCCAAAGAGGTTGAATAAGATCAGGTCAGGTGATTCTCAGCAGTTAAGGAGGGTTCTGATGTGACCTGTGATGGTGATAAGGTCTGTTTCTATGCTACGGTTCATGTGGAATCCGAATTGGAAGGTGTCCAGCAGGCTATTGTGCTCCAGGTGTTCAGTAAGTTGGTGGTTGATGGCCTGTTTGGGGACTTTGGTGGATAAAGGGGGCAGGTAGATGGGGCAGTTATTCTTGAGCTCATTGGGGTCAGTGGATGGCTTCTTGGGAACGGGTCTGATTGCGTGCTTCCATTATTCGGGGAAGTTGGCTGTAGTGATTGAAGCTCGCTGCTGGTCTTCTAGCTTCTGAGGTTAAGAATGTGTTGGGAACAAGGGTCCGAAAATGATCCTGAGTGAGAAAAGAGTCAGTGGTGAGGTTGTCAGCAGTACAGCAAGGCTACAAGGAAATAAAAAGCAAGGACAACAGAATCAAAGTAGCAAGGCAGATATTAGCAGCAGCGGCAAGACTGACAGCAGTGCAACAAAGCTAACAATGGACAAAAGCTGGAACAACATGTACAAAGTAGCAAGGCAGATAGCGACATGACTGACAACAGTATAACAAGGCAAAAAGGGCAAAAAGATTGGAATGCAGATGCTAAGTAGCAAGGCAGATATGAACAACAGTGGCAAGAACAACACTACAACAAGGCAAAAGAAGAAAGCACAAAAGATCACTGTAGGAGCACTGACTGACCCCGCTGAATGTGGGCAGTAGGGGAACGCTTGGCAGAGTCAGGCGAGTGTCAGAGCGCATTGCAGCGCGTGGTAGAGAGGGGGAACAAGCTCAGCAACCCACTCCTTCCGGAGCAGTCAACAGCCACAGACAAAAGGGCACCCTGCTTAGAAAGTTTGTCACCTTTAATAAGAGAAATCTTTGACCTACCCTCCAACATCTACCCTGCGTCCTCACAGAGGAAGAACTAATCTGTATCCATTTGCTAAAAAGGACCTCACACAATTTCTTTGGATAGCCTTTCATCTATTCTCACTTACTTCAGTTCAGGGTCTCCACCCTCCATCCACAAGGATGTAATCAATACAGGGCCTATGTGTAGGGAAGCTGTATCTACTGTCCTTCACGTCATGCAAAATGCATCCCACTAGTCCATGCACTAAGACTTTTTCCACACAAGGAGTCTTACTACTAGGTACATGCTACTTATCCACCTCACATACATACACAGGGAATGTTAGCACAAATATCTAGGGGTCACACAGAATCCCTCTTAGGGATATCTGAGATGATCTAGCTGGAGCATGCATCAGCCCCTCTTTTGTATATAAGAGCCTTTTTATTATCTTTAACTCCACTTTATTACCAGGACCCCTGATCTTTTTGTTAGCCATTAACCATTTTTCCTGACTTCAGCCATTGAAGCTTCTAGGGCGGAGGGGGTTAAACATAAAAAGAGATCACAAGTGCATTTTTTTCTGTAGTATGTATGTGAGGGCTGCAGGGCAGTGGGAGGACTGTCTTTTGGTCATTGGGAGAATACGGAATGGCAGTTAGAATGTTGAGATTAGGCACATTGAACGTCAGGGGTCTTAATGCCATAAATAAAAGACAACGAGTAGCTAGGGAATTGCAGTGGCTTAGCTGCGACATTATTTCTCTTCAAGAGACGCACATAGCATGGTCTAAGCGAAAACTTCTGAGTGAGCTTGGGTATAATGTGTTAGTATGTACTAAGCAAAGCTGTACGACCCGCGAGGTGGCTATATTAGCAAGAAAGTATGTTATAGGCTCTGGACGGGCTTTAGAGGATAATGGTGGTAGGTGGGCAATTACAGAATGCATCATAGGAACCTTTAAGTGCACCGTATGCTCCATATATGGATCTAACTTTGATGAGACCATGGTTCTAGAACACCTTAATGCTGAGCTAGCAACATGGCCTACTCCAGTAATTGTTTGCGGAGACTTAAATATCAATCTCCAACCTGGTTCATTAGGTAACGATAAATATGTGTATGCTGGTAGGAAGCCTAAAGTATATAGAGCACTACAAGCACTTGTTACCTCACATGGGTTGGTTGATGCCTGGTCTCATCTCAGAAGTGGTAACCCAGGATATACTTTTTACTCGCCACCACACCAAAAATTGGTGCGCCTCGATTATTTCTTAGCGCCACAGAGCTTACTTCATGATGCAAAAATGCAAGTGTATCCTCGAGCCACGTCTGATCATGGTCCTGTAGTCTTGTCTATTCAGATACTCTGTCCTCCTAGCAACCCTCGAGAATTTACCTTCGACTGCAAGCTGCTGTTGGACACATAATTTCAAGAGTATATGAGAGAGTGGGTTGTAGAGTTCTTCAATCATAATAGAGGGAGTACCGAGAGGGGGATAGTCTGGGATACGTTCAAAATGGCATTCAGGGGGGAGGTGCTTTGGTTTGCACGCACAAAAACAATTACGTCATAAGCTGCAGGAGCTATATAGTGATTTAGGAAAGGCCGAAGAGCGACTGGCTCAAGACATATGTTGTAGTAGAGATATTCAAGATTCTGCAGCAGAGGTGGCCCGATGTAAGGCAAAGGTAAATTATCACTGGAGTAAGGAGGCGGCAAAAATTTATGAGACTAAGCGCCAACTGTTATATGAATATGGGGAGGCAACTGGCAGGTGTCTGGCCCAGAGAATGAGAACTAAGGAAGTCGCACAGCGAATTAAAAATATTAAAAACGAAACCGGACAGATTGTAGAAACTGAGATGGGAATTCTGGAAGTTTTTAGACAATTCTATGTTCGTTTATATACTAGTGAAGAGTATGACAGTAGTAAAGCTCTATCTTTGCTCGGACAAATATGTGAGCAAAACTTATATCAGGAAATCGCAGATAAATTGGAGGCTCCAATAACGATGTCTGAACTTGAAGCAGCAATTAATGCACTTCCAGCAGGTAAGGCAGCGGGCCCTGACAAGCTTCCGTTGGAGATATACAAATCTTTTTTTCAAGTTTTGAAACATGACATATTAGCCACATTTAGGATGGCTCAGATTGGGAATCATCCTAAAACGTGGGATGAGGCCAGTATAGTCGCCTTTAGAAAGAAGGGGAAAGCGGCGGAGCAACCAGCTTCATACCGGCCAATTTCGTTACTAAATACTGATGGGAAAATGTATTCGAAAATACTGGCCACTAGGCTCTCAGAGGTGATATCCCCACTGGTTTCTAAATATCAGCATGGGTTCAACCCAAAACGGGGTACAACTGACCATGTTAATAGAGTGATCACTTTAATAGATTATGCAAATGGCTTGGGAATCCCATTGAGCCTTATACTGTTGGATGCTGAGAAGGCCTTCGACCAAGTGTCGTGGGCCTTCTTATGGGATTTGATGAAACTTCAAGGGTTCGGGCCAAAATTTATAAAATCCATCCAGGCGTTGTATCAACAACCCAAGGCACGTATGTATGTAATGGGGTTACAATCAGCAGTGGTGCCAATACAGAGAGGGGCCAGGCAAGGGTGCCCATGCTCCCCGCTGTTATTCGCCCTCTACATAGATCCATTTTTAAAAATGATGGAGAAGAGCCCGCGGATCCCCCCAGTTAGGATACAACATCAACAATATCGGGTATTAGCGTACGCCGATGATGTTGCCGTGCTCTCTCCAAGGCCGTCTTTGGCTATGCCTGAGATTGAACACCTAACGACGATATATGGCTCGGTATCTGGGTATAAATTAAACACTGCTAAGACTCAGATATTATGTATCAATATAAAGTCTTTTTTTGACACTCGGGCTCTTACTGAGGTTACATACTTAGGAGTGTTGATTAGCCCCTCGGCCTCGACCACAGTAGAATCTAATTGGCAGAAACTGCTCAGCGGGATTCGAATGCCTACATTTGACGTTGGTAGGCAGATGTAATACTTTAAAAATGATGGTACTACCCAAGATTTTATATTTTTATCGCTGTGTACCACTAGAGATTCCTCTTGCATACATTACACAGCTGCAAGCGATCTGTATGAAATTTATATGGGCGCAAGGAAAAGAGCGGCGTGCTAAAAAGTATATGGTACTCCCTAGGGCAGCTGGTGGCTGGTCGGTTCCTGACTTTCTTCTATATTACTATGCGTGTATGCTCCAGCGGATGAGTATTTTACTCATTGGGATAGGACCTGCGGAGCTAGCACTGCAACCTTCAATATACGGTCTGCTCTTGGGGGCAGAAGCCAGGAACCGCCTTTTTCTTAATATAGATTGGAATTACTACAAACAAACCAGATTTAAGGTGGTAATGGCAGCCTACAAAGTTTGGAAGGTAATAAAAAAGTATTACAAAATTGAAAAGGCTTCTATTTATACCCCATTGACTGCCCCGATTTTATATCCTAGTATTTGTTGGGATCGCATCGTGTTTAGTTGGCGAACAAGAGGGCTAATTACTGTGGGGGATTTGTATACCGGGGACGGTTTAAAGTCATTCACTCAGTTGAAGGAACAATATCAATTACCAACTACACATTTCCATAAATATTTGCAAATGCGTAAGTATTTAACAGATATGAATATAAGCATGATACCTAACCCTCTTATTGAGGCTAATAAAAAAGGCGCTCAAATTGGAGTATTGTACAACTTAATGCTAGAGGCCATGCCCAATGATATAGAAGTGCAAGTGAATAAATGGGAGAACAGGTTAGGATGCTCTGGAATACCGTTCGAGAGATCTATTGAGCTTGCGGGAAGAATCCTCATGTCCGCTAATCTTAAAACTCAACACTATAAGACCTTGTTTTATTTATACCGTACTCCTGACAAAATCTCAAAGTGGGGAGGAGACCCAGATGGAAAATGTTTCAGATGCAGCGCCCATCAGGCGGATGTAAAACATATTTTTGGTACTTGTGTAAAATTAGTAGAATTGTTTGGGCATGTAAATAAGTTTCTATCTGAGATCTTGGGCACACCCTTTCAGCTCTCAACTATGCAGATTCTGTTTAGTATAGATACGGGGCGTGTACAAGCTGACCCTAACAATAACGCTGGTTATCTGATATTTGTGGCCACAGCGGTTCTAAGGCTATGTATAGCCTAATGTTGGCTGCAAAGTGAACCTCCTTCATTTGACGTATGGCGAACTCGGTTTTTATTTACTTATAATTTGGAATTTAATCTGTACGTTATGAAGGGAAGGCCAAAAATGGCATTGGGGCAGCAAATATGGGGCCCGGTTAGAGCTTATATGGAATCAGAAGACTGAGCAACCCTGATCTTCTATGGTTGCTCAGAAGACTGAGCAACCCTGATCTTCCATGCATCATTTTTTTGGGTTTATTCATTTATAACTGACTGTCAATAGGATAGCTACGAAATATTGTTTTATCAGACTTATTTTTATAATATATGTAACATTGGATGTAATTGGATTGTACAGGTTACAAGGTTGGATCTGCTGTAGCTATATATTTTGCATTTTCTTTTTTTGTTCTTTTTGTGAAAAATAAGCTCAGCACACTGTCTTGCACCACACATCTGATTAATGACAAATTGTACAATATAATTTGTATTCGTGATCTCTACTCAATAAAGATATTAAAATAAAAAAAGAAGCTTCTCAAACTCTTTATGCCATCCTTCACAGAACACACACATTTTCATTTATCTACCTTTAAATTCATTCTCCTACCAGGTTGTGGTCCTTATGCCCTCAGATCTACCCTCAGACTACTGTGCCAGCATCAGACAGAGTATTCTATCACTTAGAGGTCAAAGTGTAACAGTTGCAGCTTTTTATTCACTTTGCATGTTATGATTTATCAGCAGATACTTGCCAGTAGTATACATGGGCTACAGAGGTATAATTTGCAAAAGGGATACTCTAATAGATGTGGCCTGGAATCACATAGATGTCTTCCTGCTCCTGTTCTTCTTCCTTCTCTTCCAGGTCCTTCTGTGCCTTAAAACATTTGTCATCCACCCAGTCCTATTCCAGTTCCTTCTTTTCTAGAGTGTTTTGGTCCTTCTGATCCACATGGTCCAACTAAGTTCTGCTCACCCTGGTACAGGTAAGTTCATGAATCTGGTGCTCCAGGGAATATTCCTTTCTGATCTTGGTCTACCTTGCCCTGCTCCTGGCTCATCCTTCGGTTAGCACTTCCTGGCCTTCCTGATCCTGGTACTACTGGTCCTCACCCTGATGCTGCTTGAACCTTATCTATCTAGCCCTGTTGTCCTGGTTTTTTGAGGCCTGACGTTCCTAGTCTTCCTGGTTCAGTCACCCTAATTCTACTTGCCCTGGTCCTTGTGATAAACATGATACTGTATCCACTGGTCATGGTCTTCTTTATTATGTTCTTTTGGGCTGGCCTGGTCATTTTGGTCCTATTGGTTTCTTGTGGCTCTGGTTGTTCTGGTTCCCCTGATTCTCACAAACATGACCCTAATATCCCATTTTATAGTTCCTTCTCCACCTGTAATTTCTGGTGTCTTTGGTTCTCACCTTGCTGGTCCTCCTAGCCCTGTTGCACGTCCTGCTTATTCTTATACCTCTAGTCCATCTCACCCTCTCCATTTGGTCCCAGGCCTTAATGGCTCTAGTCCTCTTACTCCTTACCTGACTACTTATCCATGCCTTCCTCCAATGTATCATGGTACTTTTGGCCCTGGTCCTCTTGCACATTGTAATCCTGTACTAACTTGCCCACTTTATCCTGATCCTCCTTGTACAAGCCATCCTGTTGTAGTCACCTGGCTTGGTTGTTCAAGCTCCCGTCATCCTAGCTTTCCTTGTCCCGGTCCTCCTTGTCCCTTTCCTGCTTATCCTGCTATGCCAGGTCCTGAAATCCGGGGCCACTGTGCCGTGAGCTTCCTTTATCCTTGGTTGTGGTCCCACTGGTCCTCCTTGTCCCTGTCCTCTTAGTTCTTGTCAAGCTTGCTCTGACTGGCCAGCCCCTCTTGATTCATCAGGTTCTGTTCTCCTAGTCTTCCCGACTCCCCGGCTGGTTTGCCTAACAATGGTTTTCTATTCATAGTCCTCACAGTCACAAGTTTCCTTTTTATGTGCACACTAGACATGTTCCTTTTGTTTCAGATCTTCCTTGTTTGGGCCTTTTTGTATGTCTAATCCACCTGGCCCTGATCCTCCTTGTCATCCTAGTGCCTTCAGCTACCCTTCTTCTAGCTCTTCTTTTTTTCTGATCCTCTTGACCTTTGTCCATTGGGCCCAAGCGGACGGATCGCAGCCGGATTACAGAAGGTTTGCATGGCCTACTAATATATCGCCATTCACAGCTTACTGGGAAAGGACGGAACTCTACTCCTAATCCAGCCTTCATAATTTTTTCTAACACCCTGAGAAGCCCCAGGCCAGATGGCCGATGTAAGGGGCGAAACACCTGTTGGCTATAAATGTTATTCCTATGTTATGAAGCACCATAAAAAAAATTAGAATTGATTCCAAGGAAGAAGTGACTTTGCTTACTCGTTCAGACATATCGATCACCTCTTAGATATTGCCCTTCATCCTGCAATAATAGGCCCTGTGCATTGTCCTCATGTCCTTCTGGCATTATTTGGTGGTCGCTGTACCGCAGGGATACACGGTACTTAGACTAGATAAACAGGGAAAGAAAGGAGGAGGATTAGCGGTTATCATTCGAAATAGCTTCTCAGTCAGAATATTCCCGATTCTGTCTCCAAGCTGTGAAGCTTTTCAATTTGCCATTAATGTGACTCCCTCATACAATCTTAAGGGAGTACTTATGTATAGACCGCCTGGTCCCCGCTCAGTTTTTCTGGCCAATCTTAATTCATTAATCGAGTCACTGGTGACCGAGGACTCCTTCATAGTATTGGGGGACCTGAATTTAAATTTACAGAAGAGGGATGATGCTGACTCCCAAGCACTAGTGGGCGACCTGGAAAGTTTGGGGCTGGTTTAATCGGTTAATGCTCCTACATATGAGGCCGGCCACACTTTGGATGGCTTTTTTTCCAACATAGTTGGGATAAGAGTCCAGCATATCCTGCCCCTGACATTGTCTGATCACTATGCCATTCTTTGTGTTCTTCCCATTACTAACACTCCCTTAATCAGACAGGTCCATTTAAATCAAGAGCCTTTTAAAGTATGGAAAGACATAGATAATGTAGCTCTCACAGAGTTTCTGATCAAGACCCGCCCTACTATATCCACGGATGCTAACTTAGCCGCCAAACAATTTTCAGACTGGATAGGGAATTCGATGGATTTATTGGTTCCATCCAAAACCATTTCAAGAAACAGAAAGGTGCCTTCGGCTCCGTGGTTCACAGAAGAACTTAGGAAACAAAAACAAGAATGCAGAAAGTATGAAAGATACTGGCGTAGGTCTTACGATCAGGTCAGCAAACTACGTTATAAGGAGGTACAGCTTATCTATAAAAAATGATTCCAGAGACCAAAAAGACGTTTTTTGGAGATCAAATTGATAAGGCTAAGAACTCCAGCAAACAGCTATATGATGTAGTGAAACAACTGGCTGGGAATCCCTCAGATATAGCTCCCATTCCATCGCAGGTCCTCTGTGATTCGTTGGCTAATTTCTTCCTTGCCAAAGTTAACGACATTTACTCAGAGTTTTCTGTTAAGTACACACGTCTCTCTAGCGACACACATCAACCCTCCTGCCTGCCTACTAGCTCAATTTGAAGCACTAGAGGAGAAACAAACCAGGGACATCACCCAGTCTATAAAAACAGGATCAGCCTTGGACCCGTGCCCCCCAAAGTTTATTTGCCGGTAATTGATTCTATCAGTAAAGTTATCACACAAGTCTGCAATGTGATACTCATGTCAGGGATATACCCGAACATGCTGAAAAATACTCTTTTGAAACCGCTCCTTAAACAAACATCCCTAGACAAAGACCTACTGAAGAATTACAGACCATAGCTAGTCTGCCGCTTTTAGCCCAAGTGCTCGAAAAGGCAATGAATGTTCAGGTGGCCAACTATATCGAGCAAAACAATCTGCTTGATGATTCACAGTTTAGTTTTCGCAAGCTCCATGGCAGCGAGACGGCCCCTATTAAAGCCGCTGAGGATATCAGAACCATCAGAGACCATGGAGGGACAGCAGTTCTGATAATGCTGGACCTATCGGCGGCCTTCGACACGGTCAATCATTCCATCTTGATTGACTGTGTCGGAAAACTGGGCATTGTATCTAGCGCAAAAGACTTGCTTGCCTCGTTTCTTTCCAGCAGAACACAAGCTGTAATGCTCGGACCATTTAAATCGCCGGAACTTGCTCTACCCTTTGGAGTTCCCCAAGGCTCATCTCTAAGTCCGACACATTTTAATATCTAGGTGTCAGACTTAGCAAGAGTTATTAAATCCTACCAGATGCGCCTTACCTCCTATGCTGATGATACCCAGCTGGTGCTCGCTATTAACAACGATGGAGAACAGGTAGCGGCACGTTACCAAGAAGGTATGTCAGCAATTAAAGACTGGATGAATGCCAACTGCCTCAGGTTGAACTTCGAGAAGACGGAGGTAGTCATCTTCGGGAAGATCTCCCCCACAATGGTCATCAGTGTGGTGGCCTCCATCTTTAGGAGCCTTACCAACGCCATCCGCAAGGGTAAGAAATCTGGGAATTGTCTTTGATGACAAGCTTAATTTTGCGGCACATGCTAATCAAACAGTGGCCAATACTCATCATAAACTTAGACTTATAAGAAAGATTATCCCATTTCTCTCAGAAAGCGCTGGCAAAACTGTGGTGAGCACACTAGTGCTTTCCTCTTTAGATTACTGTAATGGCTTATTTGCCAATGCGCAAGCCCGGGTAAGCTCCAAATTACAAATGCTTCAGAACGCGGCAGCAAGAGTACTTTCCAGGACCCCTAAATTCAAACCGATTAGTCAAAAACAATCAGAAGTTACCATTGGCTAACAATCAAAAACCGAATTAAATTTAAATCACTCTGCCTGACTTTCAAAGCGATCCATAACCAAGGGCCGAAGTTTCTCCAAGAGCAGTTTTCGACCTACCGTCCATCCAGATAACTTAGATCGACGACGCTGCATCAATTATCGGTACCTCGCACTAGGTCGGTCACCTGGGGAGATAGGCGCTTTACGGTGACAGCAGCCAGACTCTGGAACTCTCTTCCACTAACAATTAGATTGAGTCAATCCCTTCTCCAGTTTAGGAAATTGTTGAAGACGTGGCTGTTCAACCAGTAATGAGTATGCTGCCTCTTTTAGTGATATGCTGCTACCTCTCAGAACTCCTAACTGAAATCTCAGCGCCAAGACGCCCACGGGCATACGGATGCGCTTTACAAATTGTAATAATAAATAAATAAATACATTATATCCAATGGTCTGGTCTCTTTTGGTCTTGGTTCACTTTGTGTAGGTTCTTCTGAGCCTCATCATCTTGGTCCTGATCATCAGGTTCAGTCCCATTAGTTTGCCTGGCTCTGACAGTTCTGGTCTTCCTAATTCTCCTCACCTTAGTACTGCCACACCAAGGTCCTAGTGTTGTGTGTCGATTTAGATACTGTATATAGATTTTCCCGATCCATGCCCTTATATAGGTACAATTCACATTGCCCCTATTTAGTCATAGAAATCCAGCCCTTATTTAGGCATTGCTCATGCTAACCAAATACAGGTATGGTCAACTACATCCGTTCCTCTTCGTCTTAACGAGTACTTTGAAAACCAGACTCTTAAGGCTTTAGGACTTCCCCTTGCCTGGATATTGATTTCTCCAAAAATCCATTTATTATGCATGAACATTTATTCCTTAGGTGTTCATTCATGATTTTTATATGCCGTACTTGTACGTCAATACTGGCATTCCTAAACACCTTCAAGGTATATATACCTTCACTTGCTATGGCAAGGCACGGTGCAGTTAAGTTACCTACTTGCAGGACGCGGCTCGCCACAGCAAGTCCCGAAGGAAGTCAAGTCCCTAACTGACGCACTGACCAGATGCTGTCATCCTCCTCACCGAGAATTCATCTCCAGTGTTTCTGACTCCACTTGCGGGGTGTTAGAGATTGAGTTCCGGGAAAGAGATACCAACCTCTCTCATTCTAAGGTAAGGAGCTGATTAGAACCTAGAGAAACATTTGGCAACTCGTAGGTTAGGAACACTGGGGTAGGATTATTTTAGAAGCACCAGTTGAGAATTTTAGCCTGTGTTATTTATGTATGTATTTTTATATATGTCATAGCTACAGACCATGCTATTGCAGTATTATTTTATAGTACTGCTAATGCTGTACGTATTATACTTCGCATTCTGTCTTATGATTGCAGCAGTTCATATCTCTTGCATGAGAAATGAGACTTGTCAATAAACCCTTTTATTGAAATGCCTGTCTCCCTATTTACTGAAGTAACTCAGTTGTGCTTTTCTCAGAGACCCCTACTAATAAAACTCCATAAGAAGTCTCGAGTGGGTAAGGGATAATATCCGCCATAGCTGAGCAGGACGAAAAGTACTATGTATTAGCTGTTTGGTTTGTTCAACATTGAAGGATACAGTGTTCAAAACCCTGACCCTGACATTGAATCAATGACGGACGAGGAATTTCTTAGTACCATACAAAGGTTAATAGAATTATACAGTTAAACCACAACTGTCTGAAAGTCCTGAAAAGGTCTTTACTAAAACACTCCTACATCTTTTAAAAAGAAGTGGGAAAAGAGCAAACAACCTTCCAAAGAGATGCGTTTTCATTCCAGAGGTAGTCTCCTCAAAAGGAGCCCTCTGAAAGGAGGTACAACCTCAGGAATAGGGATAATTTGAGAAAAACTGACAGGTATCAAGATACTGATACACATCCTCTCGTACCTTTCACATATCGTCACAGACATCTGAAAAAGAGGACTGTCAGAACGCGAGGAAGAACGCGTGAAGTCCAAAAGACTATCAACACGTTCAGAAAAGTAAACCAAAACCTCAAAACACCAAAAGGAAAGTAGCAGGTCTAAAAATCAGACATGACGAGGATTCTGAGAACACAGCTCAAGAATGGAGAATGGGCTCAGACAATGTTGGACAGCGCAGCAGGAGTGACAATAGCTCGCCAGAACCTGAAGGGACTTCTGGAGACAGTGGACTTGAATGAAGACATTAAAGTTGATACTGCAGATACTAGGGTTAGCTCTCCACATAGGTTATATGAAATAACACTCCAGATGGAGGGAGACATACCAAGAAAAATGAAAGCACTCTTTTGGAAGCGACTTTCAAAAGGTTATGATATACTTCTAGCTGAACAACACTGGCCACCAGAATTTGTCAGGGAGTGCCCACATGGCGAGGACATCATTATGACAGCCTTCTCTAATTATGTTCCAGTACATTTGAAATATACTTATGCTAGGAAATGGGCAGTTGCCCAAGCTCCAGCATTATACAAAATATATGTAGGATGGGATGAGGTTTCACCTCACCACAAAATCCAGTTAAAAAATCAACCAACTACACAAAGGCAGTACCCAGTTAAACAATAAGCTAAAAAACATGTCAGGGAGATTTTAGATCAACTTGAGTACCAAGGGGTGATTGAAACATGCACCTCATCAATGAACAATCCTTTGTTTCCTGTCTCCAAACCAGACAATATAATTTGTCTAGTTTTGGATTACAGACATCTAAACTCTTGTTGCAAAATATTTGCAGAGCAAAATGCACACAGTACAGCATTAATGAATTACATTGTGCGTAAAAAAAACACATTAGACATGTGTTTCTTTTGTCAAAACTTTGCACCTGAAAGTAGGTATTTGATCGCTTTCTCAATAATGGGGACTTAGCGTCAGTTCTGTCGTCTCCCTCAAGGATTTAAGAATTGTCTGGGGTTATTCTCAGCAAGGGTAACAGAGTTACTACAAACGTATGATGACGAGGCATTGTCATATATCGATGATATCTATCTGACAGATGATGACCAGGATAGGCACTGGAAAAGGGTGAACACCATTATACTGGGCTTCGCCTCTGAAGGGTACATATTCAATTTTAAGAAATCAAGAATTTCCCATCTCAACGTCCTTTTTCTAGGATATGAATTATCAAGTGAAGGAAAAAGCCTTGCAGCCAACTTTTTAGAGAAGTGTGCGCTGCTCCAACCTCCAAAAACGCAGAAAAACTTACAGTCGATTCTAGGTTTCCTGAATTTTGGAAGAACTTACATTCTAAATTACGCAGAAAGGGTTAAACCTCACTACGAAATAATCAAATCTGATTTTAAAACAATAAATTGGACATAAGAACATACAGAAATTTTGCGTTCACCACAAGCTGACATGTTAGCAACTGGAAAGACCACATTGAGACAAAAAATGTCTGGGGTACAAAAGATTGGCAAGTGCACGGGGTAGAATCTTTGTTTAGAGCCTGTATCATCCCTGAGCAAATCATGTTTTTGAATGACAGTGTCCAACAAACATCTTGCCTTGGGTTAGCCAAGATCAAGAACATGAACACACCGGCCTTACCTATACCTGCAAGTAATAGCACTACACAGGGGGAGGTTGACGTACATAATAATTTTGCATCACAACAGGTCCGATCCAAATTGGAACAAATGGTTGCTCTGCCCATAGACCAAACAACTGTCAAGATTGATTCCTGAACAAAACACAGGGTTTCACTATCAATAGGCCAGACCCAGGTTATGTTTAAAGACAGCATCCGGGGGTAATAACAACATACAGTGTAGGGAAGCTATGACATGATTGGCTAAAGACAGCTGCACTACAGGATGTAAAATAACACTTATCTTTACTTAAAGACGGCGCAGACCTTAGGGAATTCTTGCTAGGACCAAGAAAACTGTGTCAAAAACGTTTCATATATGCTGGTATATATGCTGCATATAACGAATTATGGAAGATTACCCAAGCAGACACTGCAGAACGAATATGAGAAATTGATCATATTAATTACTCTCTGTAGCAGACAATGGGTTAATGACTCTGTGGTTCAGGATATATTCATTGGACAGCATTGTGTCTTCTGCCATAGACATCATGGAACAAGACTTGGTCATGTTGCAACATGGTCAGTCTCAACTACGTTCTATCATGCTATTAGGCTGGACGCTACAAAACATGCGTGCAGGCTATGTGCCTTTGTGTTTAATCAACACTACGTCACTTTTTTCAGAATTCAATCTCACTGATAAACAGATCAAACTGGCACAAAGGGGAGCAGACTATACGGTGGTGCGAGCATTGAAAAACTGGAAAGATTACCATTCATGATAACATAGAAACCAGCTACTGAGTGGATAATACATGGTAAAATCACTCTGCCTGTGACAATTTACCATTTTCAGTATTGCCGAAAACACATACCAGAAGGCAAATATGGGTAAAGAACACATCAAGACATCCTGGGATTTACCATACACACATAAATGTTGGAGTGGGGGGCGTGAAGTGTTCCTTAGCGGTACTAACTGTGAAAACGCACTAAGCGGTTCTCTCCTTTGTCAGGGTATTAATCACACGGAGCCTGTGATGGTTCCTCCAACAACTTTTCCTGTCACCTGCAAAGCTCACCAGCTGCAGTGATTGATCTAATTTTTGGACAACTTTCAAATGGAAGTTACCTCATGTTGAACGTTCACATCTGCTGTGGCATGTTGCCAGGTATCCCATATCTAGTGACTGTTACATCCAGGGTCACTTGCTGTATACAAGTATTGTTTCCACAAACCAAGACAGCCAGGGAGTTGCCTTTATGGCCTTCACTGATCATCTCTTCTATACAAATTGATACTCTAAGCAGAATGAAAGCCACTCTTTTGTAAAAAACTGTGCCACTGACCTCGGCCAAAGAGACCTATGATCTACAAGTCGCAAGGACTTCTGCAGAGATACATGCCCTTTTGAATACAAACTGCTCTATAAATTTCTCAGAAATGTTAGGTTGTATCTTAAACATGTCTGATATGAGCTGTATTGTACATCTATTTAAGATCTTGTATTCCGGACTGCAGTCCTCTCAATCATTCCAAACTTAGTGCACTCTGTGTTTGGCGAACTGCCACTACTTTTGGCACTCGTTGCAGGGATACTATTTTTGCTCCTACTGCTGCGATATGGCAAGCCAAAGCACCAGCGACACCCAATTTACCGTGGAGAGAGCTCTGCAGGAGATGACGTGTCGTGAGCGCATCGCCCACATTTTGGGTTAACCTCGTCTATGAAAATTAAATGCCACATGGTTTCTGTCATTCAGACCAATCTGTCAAGATTGCATCTTACCTGTTCTACGCTGCCTGCTTTGCGGTGAAGAAAGTGTGCTAGACATCTGTCTAACACTCCCATCAGTCATTCCTATGGATGTGGATACTCTGCTGGACCCTGTAACGACCCATGCTCTGTGTTTTTTATTTTTTTATTTATTTATTATAGTGTTTTGTATAGCGCGAACAAGACCCGTGGGTATCAGAGCGCTTCACATAAAGAGCAGGTACGAATAACACATCATACAGTCACAATGTAAGCACACATATATGAGGTAGATAATTATAAGGTAGTGAAAGCACACATATTTGCGATAGATAATTATAAGGCTTTGGGATGTGCGTATAGATATATATCCCTCCGAGTGAACATTATGCATTAAAAGTCAGTTAAGGCTAACTTATATCATATTCTATTTACGCAAACATGAATGAGGTAAAAGGTTATATGGCTTTAGGATGTGAGGTAGATATATAAGTTCACATTGACATGAGGTAGCCTTTGGTATACAGCTTAGTCTCAGTAGAGTGCCAGACTCAGTAATGTCTCCAGTCTCAAATCGCCGAATATCCTACAACTTATTCCCGTGGGGGCTTCCCCTTCTGATGGTGTAAATGTTCTGAAGTAGTGCTGCACTTGTTCGTAACTATAGCTGTGATCAATAAAACTATGTAAGGTATTTGCTCATCATGAAGCTCTTCACTTCCCGCTTAAATGTTGCAAAATTCTGAATCTTCCTAATGTTAGGAGGGAGTGAGTTCCAGATTCTGGGGGCGGCTCCTGAGAACGCTGTCATAGGTTTTTTTCTTTCTGAAAATGGCTGGCCGCAGCAGCAACTTCTTGGCATTCCTAGCTGGTCTGTTCCCTCCAGATAGCTCAATTTTCTTGGCTAGGTATCTTGGCGTGTTGTAGTGGAGCGCTTTATGGGTGATACATGCTATCTTTAGATGAATTCTGGCTTCAAAGGGTAGCCAGTTTAATGCTTTCAAGTGGGGGGATATATGGTCAAATTTCCTCGATCCTGTGATGACTCTTGCCGCTGCGTTGAGGCAAGCTTTTAGTGGAGCTGTGGACGTTTTTGGTAAGCCAGCTAATGTGGTGCAACCATATTCAATCCTAGAGATAACTAGGGATTGGATTGCAAGTTTAAGATCCGCCTCTGAGATGAATGGTTTCAATTTTCTTAAGTAATTCAGGTGGAAACGGGCACTTTTAGCCATTGAATTAATGTGAGCTTTCATGTCAAGGTTTTCATCTAGAGTGATTCCTAGCGATTTAGCTGAGTTGACTAGGGTTGGGGTGCAGTTTAGTGCCGTCACCAGCTTGGTCCATTCCTTTATTTCTGCCTGGCTTCTTGTTGGTGAGATTAGTAGGAACTCTGTTTTGTGGGCGTTTAGCTTCAGATGATTGGTAGTTAACCATAGTAATGCCTTTTTTAAAGTTTCATTCATTAGCTCAATGTCTTCAAGGGAGGAGATCTTTATGTATATCTGCGTGTCATCCGCATACATGTGGTAGGATATCTGTGAGTTTCTGAGAATTTCTGTAAGAGGTTCGACATACAAGTTAAACAGGTCAGGGGATAGTGTTGATCCTTGTGGAACTCCAATTGAGTTAGGGCATATAGGTGAAATTGATTGGTTGACCAGGAATCGTTGTGTTCTATTCCGTAAGAAAGACTCGAACCATTTCAGCACATTTCCCTCCAGACCCATCCTGACCTGCAGCCTGGTCCGTAATGCTGCGTGATTTACTGTGTCAAATGCCGATGACAGGTCCAGGAGAATCAGTAGGCATGCTTGATTTTGGTCAAGGGCCTGTAACGCATCATCAACAATATGAAGGATCGCTGTTTCCGTGCTATGCCCTGATCTGAATCCTGATTGGCATTCATCTAGTAGAGAGAACTTGGTGATGTGTTCGCTCAGTTGGCACTGCACGCATTTCTCAATCAGTTTGGCCAATATAGGGATGTTGGTTACTGGGCGAAAGTTATTCGGATCTGTTGCATCCGCTGTAGGTTTTTTGATTATGGGAACAACTTGCCCTGTTTTTAGGCAGTCGGGGAGGATCCCTTGTGATAGTGATGCGTTTATTATTTTAGTCCAGATTGGGACCACAATATGGCTGATTTCCCTTAAGCACTTCGCGGGTAGGGGGTCGTTATAGTGGTTGTTGGGCTTGATTTCCGAGAGTATTCTGGTGACCTTGTCATGGTCATATAATTCGAATGTGTCCCAGTATGCCTTGTTTTTTGTCTTGCTACACTCTGTTGTCGGTTCAGAGTCGTTCATAGCCAATGGTTGGATGGGAAGGTTAGTCGCTGCGCTTGTGAGCTCCAGTTCCATCGATTTGGCCTTCTCCGTGAAAAATGACGAGAATTCATCGCAGCTTAGAGGAGTTTTTGTGTTCTCATGAGCGGTTTTGGCTAGTTTATTTGATTGCTGCTTTAGGATTTCAAAGAGTTTCCGCGGTCTGTTTTTGGCATTGTCCAGCTCAGATCTTATGTATTCCTTTTTGGAATTGAAGATCTTTTTGTTATATTGGTTTCTGATTTTTCTGAGGGCTTTCAGCTCCGGTGATGTTGGGTGTTGTCTCCATTTTCTTTCGGCCATTCTCAATTTGCGTCTGTCTTCGTTCAGTGATCCATTGAACCATGGATTTTTTACCTTCTCCGTGACTCTTTTCAGTTTTAATGGCATGGTGTCATTGACGATGTTCCCGATTGAAGTTATGTATTGGTCTGTCATCTCATTAACATTCTGCTGGTTGCTAGGTGGCTTTAGATCTCTTTCACAGCTTTCTACGAGAAGCTCAATATTTGCCTCTTTTGTGTCTCGTATCCATTTTTTGAACTTGAAGGGTTGGGCGGTCTTGCCCTTTTCCACTACGGGTATTGCGAATGTTATGGCGTGATGATCTGTCCAATCACACGGTGCTATTGAGAGGATTGATGTATCTTTGTCTCTTGAAATAATCCAGTCTAATGTTGCTCCTTTCGAGTGAGTAGGTTGTGTGCATGCTTGCTTGAGGTTTAGCTCGGCGAGGAAATCTTTAAGTGTGTTAACTAGTTTGTCATTGCAGTCTTCCCAATGTAAGTTGAAGTCGCCTAGGAATATATTATTAGCATCAGTGTTAGAATTGGCCGTTATGATCTCCATTAACTGCTCTGTGAACTTTGCGTTCTCTCGAGGTGGGTGGTAGAATGCATGTAGGTTGCATCTTTGATTAGTTGTTGTTCTTATATTAAGGCCTATGTATTCACAGGATTCTAGTGGATCGGATTGTATTTGGTTGATCTTTATATCCGATCGGTGTATGCAGGCTATCCCTCCTCCGGTCTTTTTTAGTCTATCTAGTCTCACAATGTTATATTGAGGAGGTACTATAAGATCCATGGTTGGCGAAGATGATTCTGAGAACCATGTTTCTGTAAGGATTGCCAAATCAATTTCCTTGTCGATGATGAGGTCTGCTATGAATGAAGCATGTTTGGTTGCCGATCGACAATTGAGTAGGAGGCAGGTCAATGGCTTCCCAGAGTCGCTAAGGTTCGTATTTTTGGTTTCAGTTATTAGCTGAATTTGATGTAAATTGTTAAGGTCGGGTTTCCTATCATTCTTTCTGGATGTTCTATTATAGTCGACTGGTATTGTTTTGATTCTCTCCTCTCTCATAGGTTCATACGTTTGGAGTAGGGCAAGGGTTTCCTCCTTCGACAAGGTCTTTGTTCTATTTGGTCTGTTGTGCCTTTTTGCTAATGGCATGGCCATTTCGTTACTCTTTCTTTGTGATGAATGTACAAGATTTTGTATATGCGTGACCTTGGAGTGAGTGCTCACTGTCATTTCCAGTATTCTTTCAATCGCTTGTAGAGAACTAATTGTGTCTCGTGCCATGTTGCCAACTAGTTTCTGGAGCTCTTTAATATCTTCATGGTTTCGGAGTGACTTCTTGGAGATGATCAATCTGTCTAACCGTGTTCTGTATTTTCCTCTTCTCTGTTTTTGGTCTGTTCTTGATTTTGCAGTCTTTTTCTTTATATCCACTGTTTGATTGTCTGTTTCGATTCTATTTGAGATGACGGTTGTGTTGTCTGGGTTTTGGGATGTTAGGAGTGTTATTGTAGGTGACGTTCTGAGTGACTCTAGTACTGTGCTAGAAAGAGGTAAAGGGAGGTTGGTGCCTTCGACCTTATCTATTTCCCGATTGTCACTGATTGATTCACTTGTGGGGGCGTGGCTTGGATGCCGAGGAGGTAGGCAGCGTGAGCTCGGAGCTCCGTGCCCGATCCCGGAAAATATCCTGAAAATCCATTCGAACCCCAAGATAAAGGACATAATCCGGTACTGGACGGTACTGCGGAGGGTCCGGGACCCGCGGAGGACGACACCGAGCATTCCCGCAGCAGTATCGTAACTTCGAAAGCTGAACTCGGCCGAGAAGTCGCGGACCCCAAAATGGCGGCGGTGGCATGAGACCGCTGGTGACGGGGACATCTGCCCGGAGATCCACTGAAGACCGTTCCGGACACGCAAGAGGTGCTGGCGGCCGCGTCGCGCCTCTCCCCCGGCACTGGCAGAACTTTGGGCTCACCCTTGGGCGGTGGTTGAGGACCGTCCCCTGACTGGGGCGACAACGGAGCGACAGTGACTCGGAGACGAGAACCCCGGATCTCAGGTACAACTGGCGCTGGCCGAGCCACGACTGCTCGGTGCTTCCTGCCTCTTGGTGATACTTCTGGACCTAAGGACCCGACCGGAGGAAGGTGCCCGGCGACGCTTGGAGGGCGACCAGGAACATATTCTGAGGACCACCGCCCATCCCGGCCCAGATGGGGAAACCGAAGGGGAAGGGAGATGGCGCGACCGACACTGAGGCGGCGGAAGGAGCGGAGAGAGACCAGGCGGCGTTACAACGGATGCAGGATCGTATCCTGGAAGCCATCGCCACCACAAAGGATGCCCTGCAGCAAGATATAGCTCAGGTGGCGACGGGCTTGGGCCTCCTGAAGGCCGACCACGACAAACTGAAGGACAGGGTGAAATCCGTGGAGACCACGGTTAAGGATTTAGCCCCGGCCCAGGCAACGGTGAAGGCCCAGATGGCCGATGTGATGGACCGTCTGAAGGTACTGGAAAGGAGGGCCGAGGATGCAGAAAACAGGAATAGGCGCAACAACGTACGCCTAGTGGGCCTGCCGGAGAAAATTGAAGGCGACGACATGGTGGGCTACTTGGATAACTGGCTGCGGACGGAGGTGGCACCTGAAGGTCTGTCCCCCTTCTTCTCCCTGGAACGAGCGCATAGAGTTCCGGCGCGTCCGCCAGCCTTGGGCCTTCCTCCTCGCCCGGTGGTGTTCAAGTTGCTCCATTACCGGGACAGAGACTGGCTTTTGCAGAGGGCGAGAGAGGCAGGGCCCTTCCAAGTTGAAAACAACAGAGTCACCATGTTCCCGGACTACACGTTTGAGACTCAGCGGCTTCGGGCAAACTTCTTGTCCCTCAAGCGTGAGCTCCGCCAGGAAGGCATCAAGTACTCCCTGTTGTTTCCTGCCAAACTACGAGTGGTGGTGGACGAAAAGTCTTTATTCTTCACGACTTCCGCGGACGCATGGGACTGGTGGGACACTTATAAGGCAGGAACGGACGGTGCCAAGGTCAGGGAAGAAGAGGCCAGGGCGGAGAGGCCGATCAGACAGTCCCAACGGATCAGGAAGAATCGCAGGAGGACCGGGAAACCCTCGATGTCACAGACGGAGGCGGAGAGGCAGGCGGCCCTACAGGCGGTGGTGGACTTATCTAAAGCCGCCAGGACTCAATCTGGGAAGGGCACGGACTCGGAGGCCCCGGGAACGGGCTCAGAGACAGGACAATCGGAGTTTGGTGGAGCCCGGGGCCCTATTGTGACGCCGCAGACCTCGGGAGAGATACTGGAGGCGTGCTGAACTGGTTTGGCGGAATGGACTCGCTGGTTGGCCACCGGGGCGATGGACCCACAGCGGTGGAAAGACATTGATTGAGGTTTTGGGGAACTGTAATGTGGGGATTGTGGGGTGGAGCACGCGGGGCTGATTTGTTGGAGGTCTTATAGCATTGAGCCGCGCCTTACTGGCCCCTAAGGTCATCGCAGTGGGGACTGCGAATATTACCACCTTTCCTTGAGGGGTGGTCGGGAGTGTTGGTTTGGATGGGGGTACTTCCAGTTGCGGGGGGGCCTGTCCTGGGGGGGTGGGTGTTGTGGGCCGTTGGGGTTGTTCGAGGGGTTGTAGTTGTTGGAGGGGTTTGGCTTCCTGTTTGGAGTGGGTGGGGGGGAGGGCCCGTGGTCGCGGGACTTAGGCGAACACTGTTCTTTGTTGTATGGTCCGGTTGTGTAGGGGGGAATGGCTAGTACTGGAGCATTGAAATGTGTTACCTGGAATGTGCGGGGCATGCAATCCATGACGCGCAGACATAAGGTTCAGGCATACCTCAAGCGTAGGGGGGTTCACATAGCGTTCCTGCAGGAGACGCACCTAAATAAGCAGGAAGGGGCGGCTCTACAAAGGCGCTGGAGGGGGCAGTTATTCTACACGACGTTTTCGGCATTTGCGAGGGGGACATTGATTTGGATACGGGCGGGGGTCCCCTTCCAAGTCTCGAAATCGTCGATAGACCCAGAGGGCAGATATGTGGCTGTGGAAGGAAGGCTGAGAGGCAGGATGATATCGCTATGCAATGTGTATGCTCCTAATGTAGACCTGCCCGCTTTCTTATCTAACGTTTCGGGCAAATTGGCGGGTTACTTGGCAGGGCCGGTCCTCCTGGGGGGGGACTTCAACTCGGTTGAGGATGTACTACTAGATAGGTCCCATCCCCCGCTTCGCGCATCCCCAGCACATAGGATCGCCAAGCGTAGATTAGAGTGGCAGGAGAGCTGGGCCCTCACGGATGCATGGAGGGTGTTGCACCCCACCACTAGGGATTACTCCTTTCACTCGCACCTGCATGATTTACATGTGAGACTGGATGCGTTTCTTTGTTCGGAATGTGTGCTCCCTGCGGTGGGTGGGGCGGAATACTTGGCAAGGACGATATCGGACCACAACCCCTTGTTGATGTCTCTGGAATGGATGGTGACTGTTAACAGCGTACCGACATGGCGCCTGCAACCTGACACCCTGGACGACTTGTTGTTCAGGGAGGCCCTGAGTGACCGTATTGAGAGATATTTTGAAGAGAACAGTGGCTCGGCTTCCACGAGGGCGGTTGAATGGGATGCTTTCAAGGTGGTGGTGCGGGGACACTGTATTGGGCACACGGCAGGGGCACGGAAGACTTTGTTGGATGACTTTGATAAGGCTGAGACGCGGCTGAGGGATCTTGAGAAGAGGCGCCCAAATCACCCAGAATTGCAGGAGGGGCTTAGCGGGGCGCGGGAGGGGCTGGTGGTAGAGCTAGAGCGGCTGCGTAGCTTCGACCACAAGGCGTACGTGACGAGGGCGCATGCGGAAGGTGATAAGGCGGGGGCGATGTTGGCTTGGCTTGCTAATCCTACCCGGGGGGGAGGGCCGATCATGAGGATCCAGGTGCCAGGGGAGGAGCCTTGCCACTCCCAACCCGGAATCCTGAACAAGTTCCGAGCCTATTATGAAGGGCTCTATCTGAGTGGTGATACTGGAGGGACGGAGGAGCTTGAGGAGTTCTTGGACGGGCTGGAGTTGCCGCGAGTGGAGGACTCGGAGGCAGAGGAGTTAGGGCGGCCCATCTCCCTTGGAGAAATAGGTTGCGCTGTAAAGCAGATGGCTAGGAACAAGACCCCGGGCCTTGACGGTCTCCCGATCGAATTTTATGGCAAATACCTGGAGCATCTTGCTCCGCGGCTGCGCGAGGTATACAATGAGGCGCAGGAGAAGGGCCGACTCCCGGGCTCCATGTGCGAGGCCCTTATGATCCCACTCTTAAAGCCGGGCAGGGAGGGTACGGCGCTGTCCTCGTACCGTCCGTTGTCTATGTTGACGACGGATTACAAAATCCTCAGTAAGATTCTAGCCAACAGATTGCTAGTGCATATGACGAGCCTGGTTCATGGTGACCAGTGCGGTTTTATACCGACACGCAACACCACTCATAACATCCGCAGACTCACGAGACTGATGGGTGTGGACTGGCCAGACACCACTTCCCCATTTGTCCTGTCCATCGACATTGAAAAGGCGTTTGACAGCCTCGAATGGGGATACCTGTATGAGGTGATGCGTCGCTTTGGACTGGGAGACGGTTACATACGGTGGACCAAGGTCCTCTATACTGAGGCGGTAGCAAGGGTCCGGGTGGGTGCGCTGATCTCGAGACAATACCCGATCAGGCGTGGCACTAGACAGGGTTGTTCCCTATCCCCGCTACTGTTTGCGTTAGCAATGGAACCCTTCGCTGCGGTAGCCAGACTGGGCCGCCACTACGCAGGTTTGCCTTTTAGGGGGAGGCCACACATCATCTCCCTTTATGCGGATGACTTGTTAATGTTTTTGGCTGATGCCGGCGCTGAACTCCAGGGGGCACGGAGGCTACTGGAGCAGTTCGGTAGGTTATCGGGCCTGAGGGTCAACTGGCCCAAATCCTGTCTGTTCCCCCTGAGGCCGGGAGAGCCGTGCCCACTCACTGCTCAGGAACTCCGGTGGGAACCGCGCTGCCTACATTATCTAGGGGTTTATGTTTACCACACCCCATCCGACCTGCTAGATGGCAACGTAACTCGCTGTATTAACGCTCTGCGTGGTTCTATGGACTTCTGGGCGACTCTGCCGCTATCTCTGGCTGGTAGAATTTCCCTGCTGAAAATGATAGCCCTGCCCAGGCTTTTGTACTATTTTAGGACACTGCCGGTATGGATCCCGAGTTCGATTTTCAAACGCCTGAGGTCACTGATCATAATGTTCCTGTGGGGCACGGGCAGGAGACGCATAGCGCTCGACACGCTGTTGCGCCCCAAAGATGAGGGAGGTATGGCAGTGCCAGACTTCGAAGGATATTACCTCGCTGCCCAGCTGCAGACTTTTACTCAGGAGGTGGCGAGAGTATATAGAGGTCCCGAGGATGCGAGAATCGAAGGCACCCCGCGACACGTTCTGGCGTATATCACGCTGCACCAGAAACTCCGAGTGGGAGACCTGACGGTCGAGGAGCAGACTTTCCGTCTGTGCTGGGACCGGGCCCGTAAGCGGGCGGGTGTCCGCCTTATGTACGCCCCCGAAATACCGCTGGGAATGATCACTGCCCTCCCACATGGAGGTGACTGGTCGCGCTTGCTCGGGTGGGAGGAGGCGGGAGTACACGTGCTGGGTGACCTCTACGAAGATGGGGTGTTGCTGCCGTTTCGGGACCTACAAGAGAGATTTGACCTACCGAGGGGTGACTATCTGCTGCACGCGGCAGTCACAGGCGCCATGCGAGCCCATTGGGGGGAAGGGCAGCAGGAACCAGGTACCTCAATGGCATGCCAATACGCCATGATGGCGGCGGGAACCTTTAAGGCCGTCACGTGCTTGTACTCGAGAATGCAGCGGGAGGCCCTGCAACCTTTGGCAGCCCTGAAGGCCAAGTGGGAGTTGGACCTCCAGGTGGAGATACCAGACACGACCTGGGGCCAACTGCTGAGGAGGGCGCGGAAGAGCTCGAGGAACGCCAGGTTCCAACTGATCCACTTTTATGTTGTCCACAGGGCGTACCTCACGCCCGGGAAAATCCAACAATACTTTGGGGCGGCCGACGCTGCTTGCCCCAGATATAGTACAGCGGGGGCGGATCTATGTCATATGCTGTGGGATTGCCCCTCTCTGGGCGACTATTGGCAGGAAGTTGGGCGGGCCCTTAACGAGGCGACGGATAGGGATATTCAGTATACTAAGGCAGTTAGCATCCTTCACTGGTTCCCACATACACCTAGAAATACGATGTCAAGTAAATTTATAGATTTAGGGCTTATCTTGGCCAAGCGGGAGATCACACGAAATTGGAAGTCCAGAGTGGGGCCCACGTATAAGAGATGGTATGGGGAGTGTCTGAGGTGGGCCGCGTGTGATAGCACCCTGCGATACCAGATGGCCTGGAGGTCGAATGACGAGAAAGCACTGGAAAGGGCGACTGCATGGGAGGTGATGGTGCAGGCGCTCAGGGATGTGGGCAATGAGGAGCAGGAAGGCGAGAGCGAACTAGCGGGAGCAGACCCTAACACTATACAGGTGAACACGCCGTAGCGATTGTTTGCTTCCTCCTGCAACACACCAGGCACTGACACATGGTTACTCAAGCGCAGCGCGACCACGGGGGAGGGTGGGTAGGAAGCTGATTTGGAGGGATGTTGGGGCACCAAAATTTGGGGAGGGGGAGGGGCGTAAACCACAAAAGCATTCCAGGGTTATGGGCACAATAAAGCGGTCGGACAATGTAAGAAGCACGAGACCAAGACGGAAGGTGAAACAGCCCGCATCACAAGCGGGGAGAGCCCCCCGGAAGGAAGACGTGACGTTCCTCAATCGAATTGGTCCATGTTCATACTGATGTTGATGATTATCTTGTCTGTACTTTTATATTGGTGATGCAATAAAAATGATGTTAAAAAAAAAAAAATTGATTCACTTGTGATAGATGTGCGTTCAACGCCGGACGTCTCAGCATTTGGGAGTGGCGCCGACTCCTCCTTCTGGAGTTGGTCCTGTTCATTGTTCTCGAGACTAGAAGGCCTCCCTGTCCTTTCCGTCTCATTCTCCGATAAAGTCAGTTCTATTTCATTTTTATCTCTCGGATAAATAGCTTGTTCCTGTTGACCTCCAGTTCGATTGGCCTCTCTGGTAGTGATATTGCTGTTGTCAAGAGTGACTTCTGGTGTGGTCAGATGTAGTTGGTATCTTGAATCCTCTAGCAATTCTTTTATGGTTGGGAATATCTTGTCAAACTTAACTAGTTCACTGTTCGCTGCTTGTATTAGCACTATGCCAGTTTTATATATGGTAATGCATAGTTCGGCTCTACACCTTATTGAAGGTGATGTCATAATTTTTGTGCCATGTGGGATGTTTTTCGTAGCTTTTATGTTGAGCATACTTGAGAAGGCATTGCGCCATTTAGCCGTTTTATTTGTGAAGAATATTAGGTCGTTCACTATAATGCCTTTATCTATATTAAAGTATGGATCAGAGAACAGTGTGTCCGGGTTTTTCCTTAGGGTATTATGTTTAAACTTTTTTGCTGCATTTTTGGATAGGTTAGCTGGATATTTTATGCTCTGAGCCTTCGCGCCAATAGCCTCCAGGTCTCTTTCGTCCATGTTTGCTCCGCGTTG
Organism: Lissotriton vulgaris; assembly: GCF_964263255.1. Taxonomy (NCBI): domain Eukaryota; kingdom Metazoa; phylum Chordata; class Amphibia; order Caudata; family Salamandridae; genus Lissotriton; species Lissotriton vulgaris. The sequence goes on from NW_028249472.1 coordinate 32,312, forward strand.
TAGGATATATGTTGACCCTTCTTCCGTTTGAATCTTAGATTGTTCCAGAACTGATGGTTTAAAGTGATATATGTAAATATCTCTTTCGAGTAATTTCTTATGAAGTGTTCACTGTATGATCATTTTAGACATTCACTGTATGTTCATTTTAACATTCTCATGACATATTCACGAAATATTCACAAAATATTCACCACCAGCCTCGAGTTGTGGTGCGGCAGGTCTGAAAATGTCGGGCGAGCCGTTTCGAATATTTCCCCGTCAAACTATTCACTATACAAGCCTGTGTAACATGCAGTCATCAGCTGCTTCTAAATGAAGTGCGGTGGGTCTCCTCCGTTTATCCTACTCATTGTAAAGAGCATTCTGGTGTCCCAGTGTCCTAGTTGTGATGTGTGTTAGTGTATTAGGACTCTTCCTGGTGGTATGATTATTCTCTTTTGCACGAATTTCTGAGTAGTAATTATATATATATCTGGTAGTGATTGCTCTGTTCTTCAGATTTTCAAGTAGCAGTTCCAAGATTTCTGCCGTTTTTGTTATTTTTCTCAGCCCTGGTGCCTTTCTTTCTTTCTACCACTTGAATTTGTCCTCTTTCCCTTGCTGTAGGTTGTTTAAGTCCAGGAGTTGGCTCCTTTTTCTGTGTCTATAACTATGGTGGACCTCTTTCAGTTGCTCCTCTGTCATGTCGCCATTTTATAGTACAAATTCAGGTAGCAAAGGGCTACTTTCCCTTTTGCAGATCGATTTGTCCTATGCGGCCGCCATTTTAAAGTTGGGCGCGCCGCTTCGAGGTTTTCCTTACTTTCACTTTCCGGGCAAATTAGTGTTCGTTTACTCTACGCCTAACTTGCGCATGGTCCATCCATTTCTTGAAGGTATCCTGCCTTATTCTCAAGTGCAGCCCCACCTCCGCCCCTCACCTCTTCTCGCCGCATGGAATCAGCGCTGCTCTGGGTCTCCGCCGCCCCGCCTCGCTTCACCGGCACGTCGCTCCGATCACCACTGATTTTCCGCTGGGGCTCATTAACTCACCTAGAGTTCCTGGCGACCCGGCAGCACAGCGGGTATCATGGGGCCGAGCTCCTGGGGACCCGGCAGCACAGAGGATACCATGGGGCCGAGGTAGGGTCTCCCGGGGGCACCGAGCAGCCTGGGGCCAAACAGCAATCCGATAGTCGGAGTTCCGCGTCCACCGATGTCTCCGGCGTGTCAATCACGGAGTCACCAGCCCTTGTCCTCGAGTGCCCTCCGATGCCATCCCCAGCGGCTACCAATCCTTATGACGGCATTCATTGAGATCTCACAGTCGCAAATTGCAACTGCTAAGGTACGAGAGGAATGAACAGGTGCGCAGGTAACATCCGGTACGAACATTGCTGATGCGAACAATGCTGAAGGCGATAGTTCACACCTATGTGCTGTTAATCTTCTAAACAAGGTATTCCAACTTTCACCTACAATGGTAGACAACTTTTTGTCTACAGAAATAGAAGATTTCATGTTTTCTCCAAGCCCTAACACTGACTTTTTATTTTGGCACACAGTGTACCGAGAGACTCTGAATTTGACCTTCATTTTTCAAAGCAAGGTACTAACTTTGGAACTTTTTTCCTATGATTAATTTTTTTCTCCAAATTTGTATTTTTTGTTTTTGCCACAAGTAATCTGCTTATACTAGAACTATTCATTGAGAACTGAATTCTTTGACTACTTCCAGAGACAATATATGACCTTGTCCACATACAAACAGTTTTATGTAATCTGACATGAAATGGTTTCGGCCTTTTTTTCTATATTTACGAGCCATTTCATAAATGTATATTTCCATGATTCATTCAGTTAGCATTCAAAATGTAAAGATATGCTTAGAATGAATACTTGCTTTATTATGTACAGCACCAATGCATTTTTATGCTTACAACTAGTTTTAATGGATTTTTTACAATGTATTTGAGGCGTGTTTTTAGCACTTTGTGTGTAGATATATTTTAAAGAAGTTTGACATGTTTAGGATTTAGTAATTTCATACGAAAGTTGAGTGGGTGTTGTGTGTCGATTTAGATACCATATATAGATTTTCCAGATCATGGCCTTATATAGGTACAATTCACATTGCCCTTCTTTAGGCATAGAAATCCAGCCCTAATTTAGGCATTGCTCATGCTATCCAAATACAGGCATGGTCAACTACATCCGTTCCTGTTCATCACCACGAGTTCTTGGAAAACCAGACTCTTAAGCCTCTAGGACTTCCCCTTGCCGTGATATTGATTTCTTCAAGAACTCCTTTATTATGCATGAACATCTATTCCTTAGGGGTTCATTCATAACGTTCATATGACCGAATTGTATGTCAATACTGGAATTCCTAAACACTTTCAAGGTATAAATATACCTTCACTTGCTATGGCAAGGAACGGTGTGGTTCGGCTACCTACTTGCACCACGCGGCTCACCACAGCAAGTCCCGAAGGAAGTCAAGTCCCAAACTAATGCACTGAGCATACGCTGTCATCCTCCTGGCTGAGAATCCAGCTCCAGAGTTTCTGACTCCCCCTGCGGAGTGTTAGAGATTGAGACCTGGGAAAGAAATACCAACCTCTCTCATTCTAAGGTATGGAGCTGATTCGAACCTAGAGAAACTTTTGGCAACTCTTGGCAAAACTTAAACTAAACTTTATCTAAAACTAGACTATAGCTAAGACAGCACCTACTTCTTCACTCATACTATACTTAGGTTAGGTACACTGAGGTAGGATTAGTTTAGAAGCACCAGTTGATTTTTTTAGCCTGTGTTATTTATGTATGTATTTTTATATATGTCATTGCTACAGACCATGCTATTGCAGTATTATTTTATAGTACTGCTAATGCTGTACATATTATACTTTGCATTCGGTCTCACGATTGTAGCATTTCATACCTCTTGCATGAGAAATAAGACTGTTCAATAAACCCTTTTATTGAAATGCCTATCCCTCTATTTCTGTGCAACTCTGTAGAAATGAAGCATGCACGATTGGCTGAGTGAAACTGTAATCTATTGTTTCCATGACTCAGAAGATATTGTTCTGACTCTAAGGGAAACAAAGTTGTCATGTTTATGCAGTTGTCAGAAACTAATCCCTTCTTGTTAATTCAAGAAGTTTCTAGTGACCTCTGAGTTATCTGGCACACACAAGTAATTAAGTTTAATGTACTCAATAGAGACATATTGACCACAGTCCTATGCCAAATCTATAGTGTATATTATTAAAATGCGCAGAGCCTATCAGGGATATAGGAACTACACTACACTAGTCTTTCTCCTCTACTTGGTGCTTTGGGCCTTGATCCTATGTTCATGGTCCCCTAGGCACTTCTAGGCCTGTGCCTTGTCCTCTTCATGCTGAACCTTCCAATACTTACTGCTTTGGTCCCAGTACTTCTGGCTCTGGTCCTCCTATTATTTCTGGTACTGACCCCCTCATGTTCCATGCCTAGACTGATCACCTGGGCATATTGGCTTGGATCTGAATTCCTGGCTAAGGTCTTCCTGATCCTTGTACTCATGCTGCTCCTCGTCCTCATGCTTCTACACAAACATTATAGTCATCATTTAGCTGGTCCTCCTGGGCCTGGCCATACTGTTGCTCATCTTCCTGGCAACCCTGATCCTCTCGCAGCTTGTTGTGGTCCTATAGCTACACAGGAGGTAAGCTGAGTGACCCATGGAGTTCACTTCTTTGTTCTGGGTAATGGGTAGAGGAGGTCCAGTCCTTCAGGCTCCCTCTCAGATCACAGACTGAAGGTCAACTCCCCTTTTCTTCATACACTGGTTCAGAAAGTGTTCTGAAGGGTGTTCCCGGATCCCATTTATACCTGGCACTAGCTAGTGGGTGGGGTGGACTTATGACCCCTCCCTAACTAATGGGGTAAAGGTTCCCAGGGGTAGCTCAACCAACATTTTGCAGGTGCTCCTATCGTCCCTACTTTAAACATTTCCACAGTGACCTTCACTCTCAAAATCCAAGATGAGAAACCCCTTCTCCCTTGATTCGAGCCTGTGGCCTCACCCAAAGTTGTATCCATGGTAATGAGCAGTTCCCTCCTCTGTGATACCTCAAATCTAGTTCATCAAACCCAGTGGGGGGAGATATAAGCACTGGGTTTTGAATCGGCCTGACAGGGAGGACAAGGGATTGGACTTTACAGATGTCACCTAATATTTGAAGAAAATTATGCTTCTGGGCTTCCTCCAACAAAACTCCCTGCTAGAGTAACAAACCACACCCAAACCTTTGTCTGTGCTCTGCGAACAGTTTTCACACCTCATCAGAACTATCATCCATTGGTTTACTGCTGGAGAGGTCATTTAATTTACCCACCAAGAGCAATGAGCAGGGAAAGCGTATCAATCTAAAGTTACTTTTCTTTCACATTTATTAAACATCTGAGTTCACGATTGTAGGAAAGTAGGATCTTCTTTTATTGTTACCTCCAACTTTTTTTCTACGTGCTATGCTGTTTCTGACTGGTCAGACCGGATCCGGCTAATCAGGACCCCAGACTCTGTGCTTCCTCCCCTAAATTGGATATGGTAAGTACTTAGGTGCATCCCAGATTGGATATTGGTGTACCCCTATCACTCCCTAGTATATGGTACTGAGGTACCCATGTAGTATCGGGTTCCCAAGGCCTACATGCTCCGAAGATAACCCACTTACATTGAAAGAACTGTTGGCACGGAAACTGAAAAATTCAAAGAACACCTTTATTTTTTTTTTTTTTTTTAAATTTTTGTAAACCTTTATTGTGCATAAGAAGAAGAACAAATACGGGCCAACAACCAGCAGGCCGGCCACGATACTTTGAGCACAGGTGCAAGCAATACAGTTCCCCAGCGGCATCAGGCAGGATATCAACAAATAGTAGCAGTTACATTGGATAAGTCATGCCGCCAAGGAGAGGAGCATTGAAGGTTAATTTTAAAGTTATAATCGAAATATAAATCAGTGAAGAATAGAAGCGAGGATAACTGAGTCCGTACATTAGCTTCACAACATGAGCAGGCAGCATCAATAAAAACAGCAGTATTGAGAACACTCCGTCAATATGGCAGCACAATGCAAAACAAGGGGGCTGTAGTCCACGTTTACGTGCCACCCACACCGCCACCCACTCCCTACTAACCCTAATCTCAGACCCAGAACAGAAACAGAACAAGAAAGCGCAGAAATTTAGAAAAATAAGGCCCATAGAACTAAATAAGGAAAAATAAATCTACCCCCCCACCCTACATCAATCCGGAGGCTACGGCCTATCCCCCCCCGGCAAAGTGCCTGTCGCCCATTAAAGAACCCGAAATATAGACCAAGAATAGAGGAGAAAAAGAAAAACAATAAAAGAAAAATGTTCACTCTTGAATAATCGGGAGGAAGAAAGGAACAAGCTATTCTACCACACCCAAAAAAAATAGAAGCTCGGAGGAGGGCCAAGAACATTTAAATCCAGACTCACAGCCCGCAACAGACCCGCGCCCCAATAATTATGACCCACAGAAGTACAAGGCATTTGCATCCGTAAATAAAGAATAATATCAGCAGTACAGTACACAATGCTTCCAAGGAGTAAGGCAGTTCAGGTACGAGCCAGCAACAATTAAAACCCCGGGAAGATGACCTCAACAGCACTTATTATCGGATCGCCCAACCACAGTATTCCCATCCCATAGATATGTACCAGCAAGTGTACCCAGCAATGCCAACCTCATGTGGGAAAAACCTTAAACAGTACATAATAACAATACCAAGTCAGCAGCACAGTCCGGGTTTCCGCTAGCCAAACAAACAGTCAGCGCAAGGAATGTCATCAACCCTGGCCCGAACGCCGAAAACCGTCCAGAAATGACCACCGCTGAGAACAGGCCGAAAGAAGAACAAAGGACCAAGATGGCCGTCCTCGATGAAGAAGAAGCACTGAAGAGCAAAATGGAGGCCCCCAACCATCAAGAAGTCCAATGTCAGGAAGGATCAGCTTAGCGACGAAGGCTGGAGAAGGCATTTTTCCCCTATGATGAGAAGTGGCTCCGGGGGAAGATGTATCAGGGAGGACCAGCAGCCAAGAAATCAACGAGCGATGCAGAGGCAGCAGCTGCAGAAGTGGAGCCCCAGGCTTAAGAATAAGGGGAGACAATGCAGCCGAGCCTCCGACGACGGGCAGAGTTGAGTCATTGTATCCACGGATCGCCCGCCGTGCTGGAGAAGCCTGCCGAGACAAAGTATCCATTTGGGGAACAATTGTGGGCAACAGGGAGTCCTGTCGTTTCAGGCGCCCCAGTGCAAGTGCCACCGCGTCAATCTTGCGCTCCAGCTGGCAAGTATTCCGCTGCCAAGTCGTCCGGAGGTCCGCAATTGCTTCAAGGATATCGCTGTAGTCCAGGGTCCGCAGCGGTCTCTCACAAAGCCAGCCTCGGGTCGATGTCAGCGGTTCATCGGGATGGGCACGAGTAGGCAGGACAGGGCACACATGGGACAGGGAATCACCCCCATCCCCGTCCTCAAGGGCCGGCGCCATCTTCGTTCCCTCCAGTGGACCCCAGCAGGAGAGAGTGGCGGCGTCCGTGGAACGTAGGCTCAGACAGGGGCTTCGGTGATGATACAGTTCACTGTGTAGGGCGGCTTCTCCACGGGTGCCCCCCTGCCGCCGGACCCACAGGTCGATCCACGGCAGTGAAGGCACCACAAAATGGTGTCGAGTCAGACCACCCACCGCACAACAAAGGAGGCGGCGGGGGTAGGGATCCTGTCCCGCCAGCACACATCGTCCCCAAGGCAGGAGTGTCACCCGGTCGGGAGGGGGGCCACACCGTCTCCCTATGTGAGCAAAAGCGCCACCTCAAACACCGGCGCCTCCATGACTCTTCCCCCGGACCTCGATGCAGCAAGTTCCGCAGCGACGATAGGGGCAGGCTCCAGGGGTAATGACGGCAGACAGCTCGCACGGCGAGTTCACCCTCAATCCGGCCAGCAGAAACCTCGGGAAAACGCGGTCACCAGCAGCGCGATCAATCCGTTGCGTCACCGCAAGATTAGTCAGGATTTGAAACAGGATACCGGTGCGGGAGTGAAAAAGTCACGGAGCTGGGAGCCTACACGTCCGTCCTGTCGGCCATCTTGGCTCCTCCCTCCAAGAACACCTTTATTAAGACCCCATGGGGTGGTGGTACATTCCTACAGCACCCTTCGGTAATGCAAGAAGTATCACACCGAACATCGGTGTGACCCGTTCTTTTATACAATTTGCAGGTAATAAAACGATAGGCGGTACAGAATTACAGAGCGTTATGTACATATATGGTCATTTTTGGAACACAGCCAGCTCATTGGAGGGGTTACAACCCCGCTGGTCAGTTTGGCGGCACATTCCTGAGGGGTGACTGGTCAGTTGGGACTGCGCATGAACAGGCTTGACCGTTACTAAAAATAGCCTGTTGCTGGGCAAACTCGAGTGGTCAGTGGCACAGACTAAAGGGCACACTGGCCACGAGGCCGCTCATGATCTAAGATGGCCGCCGTAACAAACAAGATGGCGTTTCCAAGTATGGCCAAGTTAAGCAGGAAAACGTGTAGCACAGCTAAGCGCTAACCCGGCCATTGTCAAATTACGACAGACGACCCTTTTAGCGTTTAGCTGAAGCTACCTCATAGTGAACATAATCAGGGTGTTCATCTTCGATATCAATTAGCATTATTTGAGCTACTTCTTTATGAAGCATCATTTTGTTGTGAGCAAGAGCTCGTCTTGATGGTATGCAAGCCGATAAACACATGGAACATAAAGCTGGACCACATTGTATACATAAACATACAAAAAACAATATTCACGACAATGATGCATAGAATCGTTAGCAGTTTCCAACCCCAAGTGGTAAGCATTGACCAGAACCATCCTGAAAGAGTCCAAGTTCCATTGTCCGGGTGTATTTCAGCGGCAATCTTATGCAATTTCGAAATAGCATCATAAACAGATGGTGAGTTATCAGGCACATACACGCAGCAGCTACTTCCGATGATTCTACATGCCCCCCCACGGTCAGCTAGAACCACATCTAGAACCATTCTATTCTGGAGCGTAACAATCCTAGAAATCTGGAGTTCTTCAGTAATATTCCCTAGTGCAATAGCAGTATCATTGGCTACAGCCTCAACAACACGGGTCTTTTTGTCGTATTTTCCGACTATTCAAAGCAGCCCCCACAAAGGAAAACAATCCCAAATTGAAGTCCACATATTGTTGCAAAGCAGTGTCAGTCTGGTCGATGTCGTCCAGAACAACAGCACATTTAACACGATTCAACACGAAGTCGTGATAAAGTACATAGTCATTATGATACATTGGTGGGGCAATGAATACAGGGGGCAATACAAAAGATACGTAACAAGTGCCTAACCATCCCAACGGGAGCTGATGATAACCCTTTGTTCCACAAATAAAATAAGTATTGCGAGATGCTACAAACGATATACCATTTGGGCTGTCAAATGTAAGTGTAGTGTTGCATTCACTTTTCCCAACCGGAATTGTACCTTTATTGCGTATACACAAATCAGCTTTAGTAGCAATAACATTAATAACATGTGAACTGGATACGTTGATGTTCCGTTGGTTGCTGTAAACACGTGGGGCAGATGCATTGTCGGGGCGGTACTCCTCCCATTCAAATCGAGTACCCTCAGCTCGTGGATACCCATCCCGGTCATGGTAGCAAATTTTATTCAAACGGAAAAGCACCCCCCCTTTTGTTGGCCATCTCAAAGTGAAGAGGAGAGTGTACCAGGCATTGCAAGATCCATTATGTGAGAACGGGAGTGGAATGAGTGGAGTCCCCCTTTCTTCTGGTGCCCGGGCAACATCCCACACACCCAACAATTAGACGTATTTGTCATATTATGCGTATGATGCAGGATCTGAATAAAGCTATTGTTCAAATAAGTCTGTCGGTGACGTTCTTCATGGTAAGGCAAAGTGAAGTGAAAATGTTCAGATGGAGCCGGGGTAGTCGGCAGCAAATGTTCACGTGCAGGCACCACAAGTTCAACTACCCAAGCTATCACTGCTATTACCACAATTGTCAAGACGAAAAGGATGGCACCAAGTATTCTTTTGTCTCGCGATGCAGAAGACGCCATAGTTCACTGAGTTCTCAAAGTCTTAAATGGTTTGAAAAGTTCACAAAGTCTCAAATGTACATATGTGTGTATTTACACCTAAAAAGAAAAATACGGTGCTGAGCTCCGAGGTAGCCGTTGTTTTCTTCTTCAGGGTCAAGACGGGTGTCGCTACTCTTGGCAGAACTGATCCCCCCCCCTTGAGATTCCCGGCTTCCGTTTCACAAACCCCAGAGCGGTAACCAACCAGTCTCGAAAACCAAAAAAAAATCTTCTTATCGTGGCCGCAGATTATAGCGCTCTCGTCCAGAAACAGTGTGGTCCGGGAAGGCTCCCTCAACTTCGGCCGATGTCACAGCTGGGCTCTTTTCTTTCTCCAAAATCTCCTTGTAGTCGGTCAACACAGCAGGATTCACTAGATCAGGAGAAACACGACGGCAGTGGGTTGAGTGCACCCACCGCTTTCTGTTGGTCACTCGTACAGCTGTTCGAGTTGCCAGAAGGACCTGCTCGGGGCCACGCCACCTCGGTTCCAAGCTGTTCACCCTCTCAAACGACTTTATCATGACAAAGTCGCCAGGGTGAAGATTGTGGCCCTCTCCAGTAGAGTTGTCAGGGAGCGCTTCTCCCCAAATATTCATAGGCCTTCCAAACACCACTTCATATGGTGTGAGGCCTGTTCGAGAGTGGGGCACTGATCTGAGAGAGAGCAATGCTAGCGGTAAGGCATCCGGCCACTTCAATGTCGTAGACGCCACAATCTTATCCAGTTTTAGTTTCAACGTGGCATTATACCGCTCAACAAGACCTGCCGACTGAGGGTGGAACACAGCATGAAACTTCTGCTGAATCCCCAAGCCTTTCAGCACATACTCCACAATTTTCCCGACAAAATGAGGCCCATTATCGCTCCACAAAAATTTGCAAACTCCAAATCGAGGGAAGTACTCCTTAAGCAACACCTTAGCTGTTGTCAAAGCGGTATTGTCTTTCGTGGGGAAAGCCTCAACCCATTTGCTAAAAGCACATACCACCACTAAAACATACTTCAGGTTGTTGCAACGCTCAAGCTGGATATAATCCATTTGGAGTACCTCGAATGGTGCAGAGGGTGGAACGAACCCTCCTTTCGGAGTATGGGTCCCCTTTGCAGGATTGTGCTGCAAACATATCAGGCAGGTCTGAACTACTCTCTTAGCAGTATTGGCAATCTCGGGGTGCTCCCAAACTCGTGTTAACAATCGAGTGATTGCAAGAGCCCCCACGTGCGCCAACCCATGTGTCATCTGAACCATCGCTTGCAAGTAAGCTGCAGGCAATTTCCATCTCTCCATGTCCTTACTTCTCCAACAACCTTCATCATCTAGCACCCCTTCTACTGCCCATGCCGCAAGTTCTGATTCAATAGCTGATTTCTGAATATCTAGTATCTCTGCTCTAGCATCATACCATCGCTCAGCTTGTGATTGTGTTACGTACATGGGGGAGTCAGTTCGGGACATAGCCGTTTGTCTCGCTATGCTATCCGCAAAAGCATTTCCCCGACCCACTTTATCAGTGATCTTTTTATGGGCACTACATTTGATTATCGCTACTTTCTTTGGACAAAGCAACGCGTTTAGGAGATCACGCACTAGTTCTCCGTGCATAATATGTTCTCCATGAGAAGTCAAAAACCCACGTTCTCTCCAGAGTAGTCCAAAGTCATGGGCTACTCCGAAGGCATACCGGCTGTCTGTGTATATGTTCACACATAGGCCAGCACTCAATTCGCAGGCTCTTGTCAAAGCTATCAGCTCTGCTGCTTGAGCCGATTTCTGTGGTATTCTAGCTGTTTCTACCACTGTCTTAAGTGTTGTGATCGCATAGGCTGCGGAAGTCGTACCATCTGGCAGCCTCACACACGATCCATCAACCCACAGTTCCCCATCCACATCTGGAAGTGGCATATCCTGTAAGTCAACACGACCCTTTGTCTGTTCCTCAGTCAGGAAAACACAGTCATGATGTTTTTCTTCCTGACCCTCCTCAACCGGATAGGGCAATAAAGTGGCAGGGTTCAGGGTAGCACATCTTTTCAGTGTGATATGTGGTGCCAGAAGTGTGAGCTCATATCCTGTCAAACGTGCGCTCGTAAGATATTGGGTCTTTGTTTGATTCAACAGGGCATCTACTGCATGGGGAACTAACACCAACAGTTTGTGCGATAACACTATTCCCTCACTCTGTCGTATAGCTACCGCTGTTGCTGCAACTGCTCGAAAACACCCAGGTAACCCTCGTGCTACAGGGTCAAGAACCGCCGAGAAGTATGCACATGGCCTTTGTTTGTCCCCGTGTGCTTGCACTAACACTGATAACGCGCACCCATCTTTCTCGTGCACGTACAACGTGAAAATCTTTGTATAATCTGGTGTACCTAACACGGGTGCAGAACAAAGGGCTTGTCTCAATTGTTCAAAGGCATTTTGACATTCATCTGTCCATTCAAGGGGCATTGGTGTAGTTTTGGACAGTAACGTTAACAAAGGTTTTATAATGTGCGAAAACCCCATGATCCACTGTCTACAAAAGGACGTTAAACCTATGAAGGCACGTACATCTCTCTGCGTGCGGGGGACTGGTGTGTCTAAAATCGCCTGAATTCGATCTGATGTTAATGCACGCCCCTCCTTAGACAAAAGATGACCGAGGTAGGTCACCTTGGGTCTACAGTATTGAAGCTTTTTCTTAGAAACCTTGTGATTGTTCTGTGCCAGAAAAGAAAGCAAAGCAATCGTACTCTCCTCACATTGTGCATAAGAGTCTGCAGCAAGCAAAAGATCATCCACGTACTGGATAAGGACAACCCCAGACTGCAACTCAAAGGAATCAAGCTGTCTTTTCAGAGCCTGGCTGTAAATACTAGGGCTCTCAGTGTAACCTTGAGGAACACGACAAAATCTATACGATTTATTATTTAACGTAAAGCCAAACAAATATCTGCTATCAGGATGGACAGGGATAGAAAAGAACGCATTTTTCAAATCAATAACACTAAAGGTCGTTGCCGTTGGTGGCACCAGTGTAAGCAAAGTCGTGATGTCGGACACCACCGGGTATTGGGGAATGACAATTTTGTTTATTTCTCTCAAATCAATAATAAACCGATAGACTTTGTCGTCAGTATCTCTCTTAAGGATCGGAAGAATAGGGCTGTTGCAAACATTGTAAGGAACCTCCTCCACCACTCCTGCAGTTATCAAATCTTGGACAATGTGTGTCAGGGCAATTTCACCTTCCCTGGAAATCTTATACTGTGGCACACGTGGCAGAGAGGCTCCCTCCTTTACAGTAATTCGAATAGGCGGAATACGCATCTCTCCCACATCCGTGTCTGAGGTCGCCCATAACGTGTGCGGGAGAGATGCCAAAGCTGGAATGTCTAGTATAGTGCAAAACCTATCTAATTCAGGATAATTGTCATTCAGGATAACCCGCACTCCCTCGGGAGCGCAGCGTATAGTTGCTCAGAAGTATTTAAGCAGGTCAATGCCCAAGATGTTATCTGGTGTATGGGGAGATAGCAAAAATTGACCAAAACGGAAAAATTTATCGAAACAAAGTGCAAGAGGCTTCGATAATGGGCTGGGAGTGGGTGTGCCATCAAACCCAATACATGTAATCATATCGCCAGACAGGGGAGCCCTCGGAACCAAGTTTTTAGACAAAGCGCTACGAGTAGCCCCTGTGTCGACTAGAAACTGATCAGTAGAACCCAAGATGCCCGCTGATACGTATGGACCACTCTGATCTACTGGCACTTCAACTGATTCCTTACCCCATCCTACGCAATCCTATGCATGTACATAATCCTGATGCTCCACATTCTCGCCTTCCGATATCTGGTACTGATTCCGTCTATCAAAGGTGTTACACTCATCCTGGCCACGGCCCCTCTCCTCAAGCCTGCCACGATCACCTCCACTACCTCTCGCCCCCGAATAACTTCCCCTCGACCGTCCCCCTCCACGACCACGCTGACTACGCTGCTCACGAAGTACCGGGCAATCATCAGCCCAATGCCCAAACTCCTTACAATAGGCACATTGATCCTCCGCTATATCCGTACGCCCATACGACGCATTACCCCCTCCTCGTCTGCCTCTATCATACCCTCTAGATTGCGTTCCCCGAACCTGCGCCAACATCACCTTTGTTTTCAATTCCTTCGCTTTCTTATCAACACTTTCCTTAGCCTCCAATTCCTGTCGCTCATAATACTTAGCCATAGTTAGCAAAGAAGCAGGGGTCGCCGTGGCCCAGGAACTTTCACTCGATTTCAATCGTTTTGCAATCTCCGGTAGGAGATTAGCCACATACTTATCTACAAACAAATGCCTACCCGTATCGTCTGTTAACGATTGACCACTGTAATCATGAAACGCCTCTGCGAAGCGTGTAAAGAAATCTGAGACCGTTTCATCTGGCTTTTGTTTGCACGAAGCTAACATGGTCCAATCGATTTTTTTAGATGGGACGAGCATTTTTAATTTAATCAAAATAGCCGCCGGGAGGTCTAAAATCAACTGGCATGGCTTACATGCCGGTTCCCTATCTAAATCAGCTGCATTTATTTCTTTCCATGTTCCTCCAAGTATTGTTTCATCATTACTTTTACGAATTAGTCTCCACATATCAGGCAGAAGAATTAACCCAAAAAACAAATCTATATCAACCAAAGTCATAACACAAGACGAAATAGCCCCCTCAACCCCTTCATAAAATGCTGCCGGATTTTTACGAAGATCAGGCAAAGAATTTTTCAACGCCATAACATCCGCTCTATTCCAAGGCGTATACACCCAATTATATATAAAATATCCCTTCGCATCCTTTGACATTTTATCATCATCTGTACCCTCCCCTTTAGGCGGAACATACAAAGGTGCGGCTTCACGCATAGGCATAACATGCACGTTAGAATTCTTATCTGAACCCCGGAGAGAACACTCCTTAGATTGCCCAGTAGACTCCGGCCCGGACTCCTTATTCTTTTTCCGCTTGTCCCGCAGCCTGGACGTCTCATCCCGCAGCTGGATCAGTTGCTTGTAAAAGGCATCAACATCTGAAAGATCAAATACACCTTTTTCCAAATTCTCACGGTGAACTGACACAGCCTTAGATTCTAACGTATCTGAAAATTTACGGTACGTAGTAACAACTTCATCTGCCAAAGTAGCCAAAAAATACAGTAATTCTTGTTCTGTCCATTGACCCCTTTCAGTAACAACCTCGGCCTGAGTAACAAAATTCGTATTCACTTTACGAGCCCAACTACGCAAATTCACGGATTTCTCCGCAGAATACCTGACACCAGACGTATCCCTTTTTCCTGGCTTATCCTGTCCTTCGTCATCAGAGTTTGCAGTTGGAGCCGTAGGCGAGGCGTACGGAGGCGGTGATCGATCTAACAATGAAAAATCATCAATTTCATTATTAAGGACAGGATAAAGTGGTCGGCGAATAGGAAATTGACCAGTCGTTTGCAATTTACGTTCCCGTTCCTCCCTCTCTTTCTTCTCCTGAGCCTCCTTTTCCTCAAGCTGTAAAGCCTTATCACGAGCAGCCTTGCGCTGCTCTTTGTCCGCCAAGGCAACCTCACGTTTCATTCGCTCCCGCACCGCTTTCTCCCACATTCGCACACAATCAAACATATTTTGTCTAGACCTTCGTTGAAACAAACATTGCTCCACAAACTGAACCTTACGCAAATCGAACGACCCATGTAGTGGGCATTGCAATTCAGGATCTGATTTAGTGTATTTATGCCATAGTTTACTGTACATTATAGGGGGAAGGCCGAATTTAATGTACATCTCACGGTTTGGTGTACCTTCTGGGGGAGCTGGCTGTGATTCCGCTAACCTAATTGTGGTACCATTCCCAAGACAGCACATCCCTCGGAGTGTGCTTAAAACAGGCATGTTCAAAAAGTGTCACGAAAGCGTGATACCGTATAAAATGGCACTTACAGTACTTCACACAAACGTGCCGCTCAGAGGAAAAAAACAAAATTAGAGAAACATCTCTACATGCCTGCCTATGTGAAGTGCACTACACATATAGATTCAAAGTTCACAAATTCACAAATGTTAGCTAACTCAAATCAAAATCACAAGTCATAGAACTTCGGCGAGTGTCCGGGGACTACCTCACCGATCACAAAATCATAGAACTTCAGTAAGCTTCCGCAGACTACCTTACCGATCACAAATCTTACCCAAAGTCTCAAAGGTCCAGATTCCAACTGCCAAGGTCTTTTAATCGAATCAGCCAAACAGCACTTTATCCAGCAACGCAGACGATCAAGAACTCAGTCGGAGACCGGCGCCACCTGGAAGGTCAGATCAGAAGGAAAGGAAGAAACACAGCGGGTGCCAAGACTCGGGTCACTCGGGGGCAGCGTACGTGTCCATGGCGAGTTTCCAAACCTTCGTCACGACCTCTCCTTCGGGCATCCGAGTCGCCGATGAGTCCCTTCGTGGTCGCCAATTTGTAGTATCGGGTTCCCAAGGTCTACATGCTCCGAAGATAACCCACTTACATTGAAAGAACTGTTGGCACGGAAACTGAAAAATTCAAAGAACAAGTTTATTAAGACCCCATGGGGTGTTGGTACATTCCTACAGCACCCTTCGGTAATGCAAGAAGTATCACACCGAACATCGGTGTGACCCGTTCTTTTATACAATTTGCAGGTAATAAAACGATAGACGGTACAGAATTACAGAGCGTTATGTACATATATGGTCATTTTTGGAACACAGCCAGCTCATTGGAGGGGTTACAACCCCGCTGGTCAGTTTGGCGGCACATTCCTGAGGGGTGACTGGTCAGTTGGGACTGCGCATGAACAGGCTTGACCGTTACTAAAAATAGCCTGTTGCTGGGCAAACTCGAGTGGTCAGTGGCACGGACAACGGACTAAAGGGCACGCTGGCCACGAGGCCGCTCATGATCTAAGATGGCCGCCGTAACAAACAAGATGGCGTTTCCAAGTATGGCCAAGTTAAGCAGGAAAACGTGTAGCACAGCTAAGCGCTAACCCGGCCATTGTCAAATTACGACACCCAGGGCAGAGGTAGGATGGAGGTTCCCAATGGGCTGAAGCATGTGTTATGCCACCCATGGGGAAGCCACTCAAACTGAAACTACAGGCCTGCTGTAGCAGCCAGTGTAAGCTGGTGCTAGCACCACATACTACAGGTATAGGTTTCTCTATATCTAAGGACACTACACTTAAAACCTATAAGTCACCATTAAAGCGGGCCTTTTCAATCCTGAAGGCAGGGTGCTCAGTTCCAAGTGTTATGATGCAATTGCATGAGCGGGACACCCCTACAACCTTCAGAGTCCATTCTCACGGGTTGTATGTGCATCAGCCATTACGATACATAGAGTAGCCATGCGTCATTACGCGATGGCCATCTCTAAATTGGCTGTAATAAACCCTTTCATGTTTGGTATCAAACATGTTGGAATCATATCCCTACAGCATAAATGGTGTGGGGTATAATTCCATGCACTGTAAAGCTCCTCAGGGAGAACCTCAGTGCTCCAGGTGCCAGGATGCGGACAGCACAACATGGCTGCTGCCGACCTGCGCTGAGCCAAGCTCGAGCAGGGGAAGGAGAACAATAGGAATACTGTCACAGGGAGGTGTGACCACCTCTCAGACATTGTTTAGGGTACTGGGGCAGGGTGGGAGCACTTACCAACACCACTCAATCTGCTTGAGGGGCACATTTGGTGCCCTCCTTGCATAGTCCAATTCAAATCTGCTCAGTGAGCCATTTGCTCCCGCTCTGGCACGAAACTGAACAAAGAACATGGGAGTATAGTCCCCACTGTCCAATCCATCCCCTAGGAGGGTGCCTGAATTGTCCCAACCCTTTCCTTAGGGTACTTAAGGGCTTACCTGTAGGTGGACCCCTGGATTCGTCGTGGAATACAATTCAACTCCAACACCACTTCAACTTTGACCATCTGGACATCCTAGCCTAGTCGTGCTGACTGTTCCAAACTGATCGCATCATCTTCTGCTTTGAAACCGAGACTGCACCTGAGAAAACTGTCAGCTCCTGATCTAATCGTCCTGCAACCCGCTGCACCATCAGTGTCTGTAAAATGGTAATGTAAATGGTAATGTAGTTTCTTATGTAGCGCACGTATCACCACAAAGGGTATCTCGGCGCTTGCTTTGGGAACCCGTCCTGGTTTTTCCCTGTGGGATAGCCCAGCTGGGCACCCCCAAGGTGAAAGCCAGGCATCCCGCCGCAGGGGCCGTAGTGGAGATTGAGCAAGCTATTGCCCGGAGTTGCAGAGCGTGAACCCCTGATTCAAGTAGGCACCGAAGCGAGAATTATCAGGTTCGTGGACTTTTGGGCTCCAAACCCTGCCGCGAACCCTGGTCCCGGGCCGACCTCTGCTTCTGGGTCTGCCTCCTCTAACCGGTGAGCCACACTTCTACATGTTCCGTCCAGTGCCTGTATAAATCTAAAAACATCCAAAGGAATCTCCCTTGGACAGAAGGAGTCAATCCCCTGCATCCGCAGGCACCGCAACAAGATCAACTGGTCTGCTGAACATGGGCTTCTCTGGATTCCAAAAGGCTCAGCAACACAGGTGGTAGTTCTGCATTCCCTCGAGGACTGAGTTGTTCTCTCAGCGTGTTGAGGCCAGCATCCCTCGTAGAACGCCCTGCAGCCAAATCCCTGTACACCGTGCCATTGCATCGCTTTATCACACTGTAACCGCATCAGTAGCCTGACTTGTATCAACAGAGTCATATGCATCAGAAGTTTGCTTTGACTAGTCTGTCCCCGATATAACTGACCAGTGCTGTCATGGTTGGTTGAACGGACAGACTCTGTCGTCTTCAGCATCACTGTGGCTAGGGCTGAGCTACCAATTTGGTGTACCTGTACTTGAAGCCTCTTCATAAACTGACCTGCTCCACTCAACTTATGTGGCCTTCGTCTTCTGTCGTGATGTCGGACACCACCGGGTATTGGGGAATGACAATTTTGTTTATTTCTCTCAAATCAATAATAAACCGATAGACTTTGTCGTCAGTATCTCTCTTAAGGATCGGAAGAATAGGGCTGTTGCAAACATTGTAAGGAACCTCCTCCACCACTCCTGCAGTTATCAAATCTTGGACAATGTGTGTCAGGGCAATTTCACCTTCCCTGGAAATCTTATACTGTGGCACACGTGGCAGAGAGGCTCCCTCCTTTACAGTAATTCGAATAGGCGGAATACGCATCTCTCCCACATCCGTGTCTGAGGTCGCCCATAACGTGTGCGGGAGAGATGCCAAAGCTGGAATGTCTAGTATAGTGCAAAACCTATCTAATTCAGGATAATTGTCATTCAGGATAACCCGCACTCCCTCGGGAGCGCAGCGTATAGTTGCTCAGAAGTATTTAAGCAGGTCAATGCCCAAGATGTTATCTGGTGTATGGGGAGATAGCAAAAATTGACCAAAACGGAAAAATTTATCGAAACAAAGTGCAAGAGGCTTCGATAATGGGCTGGGAGTGGGTGTGCCATCAAACCCAATACATGTAATCATATCGCCAGACAGGGGAGCCCTCGGAACCAAGTTTTTAGACAAAGCGCTACGAGTAGCCCCTGTGTCGACTAGAAACTGATCAGTAGAACCCAAGATGCCCGCTGATACGTATGGACCACTCTGATCTACTGGCACTTCAACTGATTCCTTACCCCATCCTACGCAATCCTATGCATGTACATAATCCTGATGCTCCACATTCTCGCCTTCCGATATCTGGTACTGATTCCGTCTATCAAAGGTGTTACACTCATCCTGGCCACGGCCCCTCTCCTCAAGCCTGCCACGATCACCTCCACTACCTCTCGCCCCCGAATAACTTCCCCTCGACCGTCCCCCTCCACGACCACGCTGACTACGCTGCTCACGAAGTACCGGGCAATCATCAGCCCAATGCCCAAACTCCTTACAATAGGCACATTGATCCTCCGCTATATCCGTACGCCCATACGACGCATTACCCCCTCCTCGTCTGCCTCTATCATACCCTCTAGATTGCGTTCCCCGAACCTGCGCCAACATCACCTTTGTTTTCAATTCCTTCGCTTTCTTATCAACACTTTCCTTAGCCTCCAATTCCTGTCGCTCATAATACTTAGCCATAGTTAGCAAAGAAGCAGGGGTCGCCGTGGCCCAGGAACTTTCACTCGATTTCAATCGTTTTGCAATCTCCGGTAGGAGATTAGCCACATACTTATCTACAAACAAATGCCTACCCGTATCGTCTGTTAACGATTGACCACTGTAATCATGAAACGCCTCTGCGAAGCGTGTAAAGAAATCTGAGACCGTTTCATCTGGCTTTTGTTTGCACGAAGCTAACATGGTCCAATCGATTTTTTTAGATGGGACGAGCATTTTTAATTTAATCAAAATAGCCGCCGGGAGGTCTAAAATCAACTGGCATGGCTTACATGCCGGTTCCCTATCTAAATCAGCTGCATTTATTTCTTTCCATGTTCCTCCAAGTATTGTTTCATCATTACTTTTACGAATTAGTCTCCACATATCAGGCAGAAGAATTAACCCAAAAAACAAATCTATATCAACCAAAGTCATAACACAAGACGAAATAGCCCCCTCAACCCCTTCATAAAATGCTGCCGGATTTTTACGAAGATCAGGCAAAGAATTTTTCAACGCCATAACATCCGCTCTATTCCAAGGCGTATACACCCAATTATATATAAAATATCCCTTCGCATCCTTTGACATTTTATCATCATCTGTACCCTCCCCTTTAGGCGGAACATACAAAGGTGCGGCTTCACGCATAGGCATAACATGCACGTTAGAATTCTTATCTGAACCCCGGAGAGAACACTCCTTAGATTGCCCAGTAGACTCCGGCCCGGACTCCTTATTCTTTTTCCGCTTGTCCCGCAGCCTGGACGTCTCATCCCGCAGCTGGATCAGTTGCTTGTAAAAGGCATCAACATCTGAAAGATCAAATACACCTTTTTCCAAATTCTCACGGTGAACTGACACAGCCTTAGATTCTAACGTATCTGAAAATTTACGGTACGTAGTAACAACTTCATCTGCCAAAGTAGCCAAAAAATACAGTAATTCTTGTTCTGTCCATTGACCCCTTTCAGTAACAACCTCGGCCTGAGTAACAAAATTCGTATTCACTTTACGAGCCCAACTACGCAAATTCACGGATTTCTCCGCAGAATACCTGACACCAGACGTATCCCTTTTTCCTGGCTTATCCTGTCCTTCGTCATCAGAGTTTGCAGTTGGAGCCGTAGGCGAGGCGTACGGAGGCGGTGATCGATCTAACAATGAAAAATCATCAATTTCATTATTAAGGACAGGATAAAGTGGTCGGCGAATAGGAAATTGACCAGTCGTTTGCAATTTACGTTCCCGTTCCTCCCTCTCTTTCTTCTCCTGAGCCTCCTTTTCCTCAAGCTGTAAAGCCTTATCACGAGCAGCCTTGCGCTGCTCTTTGTCCGCCAAGGCAACCTCACGTTTCATTCGCTCCCGCACCGCTTTCTCCCACATTCGCACACAATCAAACATATTTTGTCTAGACCTTCGTTGAAACAAACATTGCTCCACAAACTGAACCTTACGCAAATCGAACGACCCATGTAGTGGCCATTGCAATTCAGGATCTGATTTAGTGTATTTATGCCATAGTTTACTGTACATTATAGGGGGAAGGCCGAATTTAATGTACATCTCACGGTTTGGTGTACCTTCTGGGGGAGCTGGCTGTGATTCCGCTAACCTAATTGTGGTACCATTCCCAAGACAGCACATCCCTCGGAGTGTGCTTAAAACAGGCATGTTCAAAAAGTGTCACGAAAGCGTGATACCGTATAAAATGGCACTTACAGTACTTCACACAAACGTGCCGCTCAGAGGAAAAAAACAAAATTAGAGAAACATCTCTACATGCCTGCCTATGTGAAGTGCACTACACATATAGATTCAAAGTTCACAAATTCACAAATGTTAGCTAACTCAAATCAAAATCACAAGTCATAGAACTTCGGCGAGTGTCCGGGGACTACCTCACCGATCACAAAATCATAGAACTTCAGTAAGCTTCCGCAGACTACCTTACCGATCACAAATCTTACCCAAAGTCTCAAAGGTCCAGATTCCAACTGCCAAGGTCTTTTAATCGAATCAGCCAAACAGCACTTTATCCAGCAACGCAGACGATCAAGAACTCAGTCGGAGACCGGCGCCACCTGGAAGGTCAGATCAGAAGGAAAGGAAGAAACACAGCGGGTGCCAAGACTCGGGTCACTCGGGGGCAGCGTACGTGTCCATGGCGAGTTTCCAAACCTTCGTCACGACCTCTCCTTCGGGCATCCGAGTCGCCGATGAGTCCCTTCGTGGTCGCCAATTTGTAGTATCGGGTTCCCAAGGTCTACATGCTCCGAAGATAACCCACTTACATTGAAAGAACTGTTGGCACGGAAACTGAAAAATTCAAAGAACAAGTTTATTAAGACCCCATGGGGTGTTGGTACATTCCTACAGCACCCTTCGGTAATGCAAGAAGTATCACACCGAACATCGGTGTGACCCGTTCTTTTATACAATTTGCAGGTAATAAAACGATAGACGGTACAGAATTACAGAGCGTTATGTACATATATGGTCATTTTTGGAACACAGCCAGCTCATTGGAGGGGTTACAACCCCGCTGGTCAGTTTGGCGGCACATTCCTGAGGGGTGACTGGTCAGTTGGGACTGCGCATGAACAGGCTTGACCGTTACTAAAAATAGCCTGTTGCTGGGCAAACTCGAGTGGTCAGTGGCACGGACAACGGACTAAAGGGCACGCTGGCCACGAGGCCGCTCATGATCTAAGATGGCCGCCGTAACAAACAAGATGGCGTTTCCAAGTATGGCCAAGTTAAGCAGGAAAACGTGTAGCACAGCTAAGCGCTAACCCGGCCATTGTCAAATTACGACACCCAGGGCAGAGGTAGGATGGAGGTTCCCAATGGGCTGAAGCATGTGTTATGCCACCCATGGGGAAGCCACTCAAACTGAAACTACAGGCCTGCTGTAGCAGCCAGTGTAAGCTGGTGCTAGCACCACATACTACAGGTATAGGTTTCTCTATATCTAAGGACACTACACTTAAAACCTATAAGTCACCATTAAAGCGGGCCTTTTCAATCCTGAAGGCAGGGTGCTCAGTTCCAAGTGTTATGATGCAATTGCATGAGCGGGACACCCCTACAACCTTCAGAGTCCATTCTCACGGGTTGTATGTGCATCAGCCATTACGATACATAGAGTAGCCATGCGTCATTACGCGATGGCCATCTCTAAATTGGCTGTAATAAACCCTTTCATGTTTGGTATCAAACATGTTGGAATCATATCCCTACAGCATAAATGGTGTGGGGTATAATTCCATGCACTGTAAAGCTCCTCAGGGAGAACCTCAGTGCTCCAGGTGCCAGGATGCGGACAGCACAACATGGCTGCTGCCGACCTGCGCTGAGCCAAGCTCGAGCAGGGGAAGGAGAACAATAGGAATACTGTCACAGGGAGGTGTGACCACCTCTCAGACATTGTTTAGGGTACTGGGGCAGGGTGGGAGCACTTACCAACACCACTCAATCTGCTTGAGGGGCACATTTGGTGCCCTCCTTGCATAGTCCAATTCAAATCTGCTCAGTGAGCCATTTGCTCCCGCTCTGGCACGAAACTGAACAAAGAACATGGGAGTATAGTCCCCACTGTCCAATCCATCCCCTAGGAGGGTGCCTGAATTGTCCCAACCCTTTCCTTAGGGTACTTAAGGGCTTACCTGTAGGTGGACCCCTGGATTCGTCGTGGAATACAATTCAACTCCAACACCACTTCAACTTTGACCATCTGGACATCCTAGCCTAGTCGTGCTGACTGTTCCAAACTGATCGCATCATCTTCTGCTTTGAAACCGAGACTGCACCTGAGAAAACTGTCAGCTCCTGATCTAATCGTCCTGCAACCCGCTGCACCATCAGTGTCTGTAAAATGGTAATGTAAATGGTAATGTAGTTTCTTATGTAGCGCACGTATCACCACAAAGGGTATCTCGGCGCTTGCTTTGGGAACCCGTCCTGGTTTTTCCCTGTGGGATAGCCCAGCTGGGCACCCCCAAGGTGAAAGCCAGGCATCCCGCCGCAGGGGCCGTAGTGGAGATTGAGCAAGCTATTGCCCGGAGTTGCAGAGCGTGAACCCCTGATTCAAGTAGGCACCGAAGCGAGAATTATCAGGTTCGTGGACTTTTGGGCTCCAAACCCTGCCGCGAACCCTGGTCCCGGGCCGACCTCTGCTTCTGGGTCTGCCTCCTCTAACCGGTGAGCCACACTTCTACATGTTCCGTCCAGTGCCTGTATAAATCTAAAAACATCCAAAGGAATCTCCCTTGGACAGAAGGAGTCAATCCCCTGCATCCGCAGGCACCGCAACAAGATCAACTGGTCTGCTGAACATGGGCTTCTCTGGATTCCAAAAGGCTCAGCAACACAGGTGGTAGTTCTGCATTCCCTCGAGGACTGAGTTGTTCTCTCAGCGTGTTGAGGCCAGCATCCCTCGTAGAACGCCCTGCAGCCAAATCCCTGTACACCGTGCCATTGCATCGCTTTATCACACTGTAACCGCATCAGTAGCCTGACTTGTATCAACAGAGTCATATGCATCAGAAGTTTGCTTTGACTAGTCTGTCCCCGATATAACTGACCAGTGCTGTCATGGTTGGTTGAACGGACAGACTCTGTCGTCTTCAGCATCACTGTGGCTAGGGCTGAGCTACCAATTTGGTGTACCTGTACTTGAAGCCTCTTCATAAACTGACCTGCTCCACTCAACTTATGTGGCCTTCGTCTTCTGTGCCTCCTGGATGTTCTGGTGTGGCATAGAACCTGTCCCCTCCACTGTCAGGTACTTTTCGACAAGAACGCACATCCGGGTTCCAAGAGACTCTTTTATCTTTCTTCAACCAGTGGTCTCGTCCTGAAGTCCTTGATTGTGCTCAACCGCAGCTTTAGGTATCATGATTCTGAGGGTATCCTCAGGTGGAGTAGCTCTCCAACCTTCTGTCTTCCACGGGGTGTCCTCAGGGTCCACTGGGAACAGCCCTTCTTCTCTAAATGCAACTGCAACTTGCCCATTCACTTGTAATGAGCCTGGGGTCGTGTTCTCACTCTGCACACGGTCTCCTTGGGGTTCCTGGTTACTTACCTCATGTGGTTCCTGGCACTTCTATGGATATAGTCTTGACTTGAGTCGTGGTTCGCATACCACTATTTTAGTATATGGTTTGGTCTCCCCCTGGTGACCACTGTGACTCTGTGCTACTTACTTGTTTTTATTGCAAAGTATTGTGTGCATTGTGTATATCTTCGGGTAGGAGGTATCTATATGTGTTACTGAGTGTCTTATAATAGATACATATTTTTATAGATACACTGTGTGGTTCTTTTTCACTTAAGCTATACCAATAAGATTATGTTCTGGTAGCTGCTGTACACTCCTTCTGGACTAAGCCTGAAGGCTGCTCTCCTCAACTACCACTTAGAGAGCTTTCTAAGGTTGTCTAAGACAACTAAAATCCCCGGAAGGGTTGTCTACATTAGTACAGGATGCCCACTTATATAAGTGTGCACCATATACTAAGCCAGCTTCTCACAAACATTGAGTCCCACTTTTAATAAACATTAAAATTGTAGTTTAATTGTTTTTCTATCTGGTCCCTACCCAGACATAGCTAAATTAGTATATACCATCTCTTCCCATTGTTACTTTAATGGGTCAGCCAGCCTTCTTACACTAAAAATAGCTTTTGGGTTATGATCACTGTTAGGACACCCTAACTCTACATTTCTCCAAATCCTGCTTCTGAAAAAAAAATGCACTCTGCCATGTTGGCTACAATGCCTACACATGGGTGACATTCATTTTTAAAAGGAAGGTTTTTACCTGTCAAATTAAGTTATTTTGATAGGCCGCACTGCGACAGCCAGGCTTCTCAGGGTCGGCCTATAGACATTTGTGCATGGCAAATGTTTTGTATGTCACAATAAGCGCTGAAATCCACTGGTGGCATTTAACCTCCTAGCCCTGTGTGCACATTCTACAGCATACACTAGGCAAGTTAAATGTGCCAAATAGAAATAAGACTATTCAACCATGTTTAAAGGGGGCGCACCAGCACTTTACTCCTGGCTAGCAGGAGTAAATTGCAAAGAGGTCTAACACCAGTAAACAGATGGGGTAAAAATCTGTGGGGAAATCACACAAAATATGTACATTTTCATTTCTCATGCATTCTCACACTTATGAACCTTTCCTCTGCCTTTTACACTATCAATCATCAAATACTATTTTACTTTCTTCACTCTTTAGGCATTACATGCATCATACTACTTTGCTCATACCTTGTTCACTACCTAGCTCTCTGGTCGCCTCTTTTCAGTTACATGGCACATCAAAATCTCTACACCTACTCCATTTACAGCAGGTGTCCCACAAGGATCAGTCTTTGCCCCATTAATATTCTCACTATACACCATTTTGCTTGATGACTATTTACTTTGCTAGTTGATTTTATTTGCTCCCTTTTTTTCCATGAATTCACCTAGTCTGGGGCAGAGTCATGAATCGTTTCCTGCTTCCCCACAAGGCAATATTTGAATATGGAGGACTGATATTTTACCATGCAATTTGCCCAAAACCATTTTTATTTTCTTATATCTTAGTCCGATTAGCACTTTGCCCTTACAGACCCAGTTTATTTTTCCGTTAGCTTTCTTTTTTCCTTTTATTGGAATTATTTCACAGTTGTCTTGCCTGTTTCAAATGTTTAATTTTGTTTATTATATTAATAAATTACTTTGCCAGTTAATTATGTTTTCCCTCTTCGTTGCTTGACTTCTTCCTGTTTCCCTTCAAGGCTTCACCTTACTTGATGCCATAAACTGCCAAATGTAGGGCGGATGCAACGTAGATATGTGCAGCAGGTATGCAGCTGACAGGCAGGTAAGCCCATCTGCGGATGTCTTCCCTGGAATGCGACTAACGGTGGATACTATTACTCCCAACCGGAAAACATCCTTTACAACAAAACTTTTTTCCACGCCGTACCTTTACAACGCAGGAATTACAACGCAAGTCATTGCAACGACTTGCACTTGAGCGGGCTGTAGGATAGGGAATAGTTTAATTTACTATCCAAAACTTTCCCTACTATCCACTGGGACTGAAGTTGGAATAGTAAATTAAACTTTTCACTATCCAGCGCCACCCAACGCAAGTTGTTGTAACGACTTGCGTTGTAAAACCTGCGTTGTGACCATCGTCCCTCTGGGCCGGTCACCCCACACACCGTGCGCACTCCCCGTAAGTGATCCTATTCCCGCCTAGTGCCGCCACTGCTCGCAGCTGTACTCGGCCCTCGACCGCCGGAGCTACTTCCGCCGCATTTGCATTTTGCACTCCTGCTAACCTCGCATTTTGCCTCCGTGTCTCTCTGCTTTGCTCTCCCCTCTTGCTGTGCTGCATTTTGCCCCCATGTAACCTTTGCTTTGCTCTGTGACTCTCCTCCTGCTCTCCCCTTTTGTTGTGCTGAATTTCACCTCCGTGTTTGCGCCGCCTTGCTCTCTGTGACTCTCCCCCTCCTCCCCCCTTGTTGTTGTGCCCGGCCCCTGCCGCGTCATACCCTGCGTATTCTTACTTCTGCATACTTGCTTTCTTCGCCGTGTGTGTAAAGTTTTCCGCTGTGTTACCCTTTGTCCACTGCTTACCCCTTGTCTGCTGAGCCCAGTCCCTGCCGCGTTTCCCGCCACCTCCCCGCCGCTGCCCCCCCTGCGGCACCGCCCCCTTCCCTCGCTCGTCCTTCCCATTCGCCACCCCGCTCCCGCCTCCCACCTGATCCTCCCTCGCTCCGCCCCCCCACTCTCCACATATGGCAGAGTGGCAAATGCGCAGCGATGACGCGCAGCGGGCGCGCCGGCTGAGCGCCGAAGGTGCGCCAAAGGTAAGCCCGACTGCGCCCGTCCGCACCTGGACCGCGCCCAGTGCCAGGACCCCTGGCCCCCGCAGACACCAGCCCGCCCGCCGGACGTACGACGCCGCCACCCTCAACGCCCTCAACGCCGGCCGAGTCCTGGGCTGCTACCGAGCCACCCCGATACGCACCCACGGACCCTTCTGCTGCAACTCCTGCAAGTTCACCTGCATCCGGACCTGCACTACTCCAGCACCAACCAAGACCAAAACGAGCAACAGCAGCAGCCACCTGAAGTGCATCCTGCTCAACACCCGCTCCGTCCACAGGCACGCCATCGAGATCTGGAACCTACTCGACACCACAGCCCCAGACGTCGCCTTCTTCACGGAAACCTGGATGAACGCCTCCTCAGCACCCGACATCGCCATCCCCATCCCAGACGGCTACAAGATCATCCGAAGGGACCGCATCAGCCACACCGGAGGAGGCATCGCCATCGTCCACAGGAACACCATCCGCATCACGACCAACACCTACGACACCCTCGCAACTGCCGAGCACCTGCACTTTCAGGTCCACATCAACCCCAAGACCACCCTCAGAGGCACCCTCATCTACAGAACCCCGGGACAACGCACACAATTCAGCGAAGACATCGCCGACTTCATCAGCCCGCACGCCCTCTGCTCCGCTGACTACATCCTCCTCGGGGACCTCAACTTCCACCTGAAGAACAACAACGACCGCAACACCACCACCCTGCTGGACAACCTCGCCAACCTGGGACTCAAGCAGCTGGTCACCACCCCCACCCACTACGCCGGACACACACTCGACCCCGTCTTCTCATCCAGCAAGGACATCGCCTTCAGCCACGCCACCGGACTCCACTGGACGGACCACAGCTGCGTCCACTTCAGCTTTGGAAGGACCCCGATCCACCACCACCAGCAACAGGTTGCATGCAGGAGCTGGAACAAGATCACAGCCGACCAGCTCGCGACCTCCCTGAGCATGAAGCCTCCCACCAGCACAACGAACCCCAACCAGGCGGCCACCAACCTGACGAAGTGGATCAGCGACTGCGCAGACAAGCTCGCCCCCTGAGGACCCCGCCTAGCAGACCCGGTAGCAAGAAAGCCCCATGGTTCACCGACGAACTCAAGAGCTCCAAGAAGAACTGCCGAACCCTCGAGAGAACCTGGCGCAGAGACCCAACACCGGACAACATGACTGCCCTCAAGCTCGCCACCCAAAAACACCACCAACTCATCCACGCCACCAAGAAAACTGCATTCAAGGAACGACTGGACAACAACGCACACAACAGCAAGGAACTTTTCAACATCGTCAAAGAGCTCTCCAACCCCAACGCCGGAAACAACTACATCACCCCTTCGCAAGAACTCTGCAACTCCCTCGCCTCCTACTTCCACAACAAGATCGCGGACATACACAACAGCTTCAGCACTCAACCGACGAATGCCACGACCGAACCACCACCCCCCACCACCACCCTCCACACCTGGACTCCGATCAGAACCGAAGACACCGTCCGCATGATGAACTCCATCCACTCCGGATCTTCGACCGATCCCTGTCCTCACCACGTCTTCAACAAGGCTGACGCTGTCATCGCACCCCACCTGCGGGACATCATCAACACCTCCTTCGACACCCCTACCTTCCCGGAGAGCTGGAAGCACGCCGAACTCAGCGCCCTACTCAAGAAGCCATCGGCCGACCCCACCGACCTCAAGAACTACCGCCCCATCTCGCTGCTCCTGTTTCCTGCAAAAGTCATAGAGAAGACCGTCAACAAGCAGCTGGCCGCCTTCCTCGAGACGAACGGATCCCTCGACCCCTCGCAGTCTGGCTTCCGGGCCAACCACAGCACCGAGACCGCCCTGATCGCAGCCACCAATGACATCCGAGCGCTGCTCGACAACGGAGAAACAGCGGCCCTCATCCTCCTCGACCTCTCCGCGGCCTTCGACACTGTCTGCCACCGTACCCTAGTACAACGCCTCAGCAACGTCGGAGTCCAAGAGAAGGCACTGGAGTGGATCATCTCCTTCCTTGCCAGAAGGACACAGAGAGTCCGCCTCCCTTCGTTCAGATCTGAAGCCACCGAAGTCATCTGCGGCGTTCCTCAAGGCTCCTCGCTCAGCCCAACCCTCTTCAACGTCTACATGACCCCCCTTGCAGACATCGCACGCCAGCACAACCTCAACATCATCTCCTACGCTAACGACACCCAGCTGATCCTCTCCCTCACCAACGACCCGCCACCGCCGGAGCCAACCTTCACAAAGGGATCACAGAGGTAGCCGAATGGATGAAGAACAGCCACCTGAAACTGAACTCGGACAAGACGGAAGTCCTCATCCTGGGATCCTCACCCGCCGCTTGGGACGACTCCTGGTGGCCCCCCGCCCTAGGCAGTGCACCCAAACCAACAGACCACGCACGCAACCTGGGCTTCATCCTGGACTCCTCCCTCTCCATGTCCAGACAAGTCAACGCCGTCTCCTCGTCGTGCTTCAACATCCTGCGCATGCTACGTAAGATCTTCCGGTGGATTCCCACCGAGACCAGGAAGACGGTCACCCAGGCCCTCGTCACCAGCCGTCTGGACTACGGCAACTCCCTCTATGCCGGAACCGCCGCCAAACTCCAGAAGAGACTCCAGCGGATCCAGAACGCCTCAGCACGACTCATCCTGGACATCCCCCGTCGCAGCCACATCTCCGGACACCTGAGAGACCTGCACTGGCTCCCAGTCAACAAGAGAATCACCTTCCGTCTCCTCACCCACGCACACAAAGCCCTACACAACCAAGGCCCAGGATACCTCAACAGCCGCCTCAACTTCTACGCTCCCAAACGCCAGCTACAATTGACCGGCCACGCCCTCGCCGCCGTCCCCCGCATCCGAAGAGCCACGACAGGGGGACGGTCCTTCTCCTTCTCCTACCTCGCCGCCAAGACATGGAACTCCCTCCTCACCCACCTCCACCTGACCCAGGACCACCTCACCTTCAGGAAGCAACTCAAGACCTGGCTGTTCGAGCAGTAGCGGACCCCCCTCCCCCAGCGCCTTGAGACCCTCTGGGTGAGTAGTGTGCTATATAAAATGAGATGATTGATTGATTGATTGTAAAGGCAATGCATTGAAAAAGCATGCGTTGTAACGACATACATCCCTCCCAACCACCAGAAGATCATTATACAAACTGCAATATTTTGGCTAAATAACATTAGGACTGTCACAGTAAGTATTTTTTACACACTTCTGGCAGACAAAAACACTCCAAGTATCTCAGCCTGCCTTAAAAGACTATCTCAGAACAAACAGAATGCAGAGCTTTATAATTTCTCCTCTGCTGTGAACAATTGCACGCTCATCAGGGCCGGACTGGGAACCTCAACCGGCCCTGGCAAACTGCTCGGCCGGCTCCCCTCCCCACTCGGGGGGGTGGAGGTGCCGCCGAGCGCTTTGCAAGGGCCGGTTTTTGGCCGATTTTGTTGCAGGGCCGATTTTGCAGCTATGTTGCAAAAACGGCCCTGTAACAAAATCGGCCCGAGGGGCTCGGACCGGTCCCCACCCGTGCGGCGCACCGGGGGATTGCCCGGTGCCCGCTATGGCCAGTCCGGGCCTGACGCTCATCCAGTAAGTGTCTATTATAAAGTTGGCCCTCTTTTTTTTTACAGAGAATTGCATTACAGAATATTGTAGCCCCGTCTTTTTCACCTTGTACTTGATAATTATAAGTTAATTTGACTTGACCACAGAGAAAGGCTAGGCAGTGGAGTTGAGCTTACATTTCCATTGTTCCCGGAATGTTACACCCCAGCCCTGCTCCGACAAATCAAGGACCTGAAATTATGTCATTTATCAGAACTCAGTCATAACCCTCCACTTGATTGCATCTGCCCCCACCCTCTTTCAGGTGGACTACTTCACTTTGGCTTGAAAAAGAAATCATTCATGCCCAAACTCTTTTCTAAGCACCTCTTTCTTGGGGACTTTAACATTTGGCCTGAATCAAAAAATAATTCTATCAACTCTAAAATTCTTAATTCGTTTACCTCTCTTAGCCGAGCACAATTACTTAATCTCCCTAAACATAAGTCAGGTCATGTCGTTGATCTTACATTCTCTTCTTCAAAGTCCATTGAATTTCTAACACAAGACTTGCTTTGGATCAATGACTCAATAGTAATCTTTGAAATTAATGAGGCCGACAAAAAAGATGCAGATCTGCATCAGGTTAAAAATACTCTGGTGACCTTCAACAATACCTTCATGAGTAACGTTAGCATTTAATAAATGACTTGGTCCAATAAAGATCCTGAGAGCACCTTGCTAGAATTCCATAGAATTGCCCATTTTTCAACCGACATTGCCAGACAGCCAGAAGGTTGCGGTCCAAATAGCATCTGCTGCTGCGGTCCAACCACCGTATTACAATGCAGCAGGAGTTAGGACCATCCAACGCTTTCTGACGGGCTTGAGGAGCTTCTCGGACCATCAAAGGGACAGTAATCCCTACAATAGAGACGGTTCTTGATTAGGCACTGTCAAGGGATTACAATGTCCCTTTCCACCTGTCCTTTGATGGTGGTTCGCCCACCCTGAAAAGGCGGGTGAAAAGTAATTTGGCGGGCCCCTAAGAAAGCCCCCTTCCCCTCTGGCCCTCCGCTATGGGGCCAATAAACATCCCTGCGCTGTGT
Organism: Lissotriton vulgaris; assembly: GCF_964263255.1. Lineage (NCBI taxonomy): Eukaryota > Metazoa > Chordata > Amphibia > Caudata > Salamandridae > Lissotriton > Lissotriton vulgaris. Next base: position 64,297 of record NW_028249472.1, read on the forward strand.
GTGCCTCACGGTGCAGGGGTGTTTTAAAAGTTTGCAGCCCACAGCACAAGCCACAATAGAAAAGATATACATTGCAACCGTCGTGAAGGTGGTCGCATTGTAATAATGGCAGCGGAACTGACTTCTTATTGTCAGTTACGTTTCTGCAGCAATGTAGTTTAGAAAAAAGTCTGACTGGCATCGTAATGACCCCCTACATATCTCATCAACTCCTGCCATACTGAAACCCTTTAAGAAGAAATAAGATTCTTACCATCATCAGTTTATTTTGGATAAAAAATCCATAAAACCACAGTACAACAATCAATACATTTCCAAGATATGTTGGCACAACAATGAAAGAAACACGAAAAAGCGAAGTATCAATGTTTAAAATGCCTAAGCTAAAACGTAGGCCATCACCAAAGTGCATGTGCAATACAACAGTCAAACAGCAGCTATGGTAAACTACTGTCAGGTCTATTACATTTCTATTCTAAATAATCATAAAGTGCAATGCTTAACTACAGACTGGATGACATCCTTTTATGCAATACCTCCAATGGGTAACCCCATAACACGCCCCCCATAATAGTGTATGCATAATGCTAAGCTTCCATATCACACACAGATTAAAATAAGTTGGAGATAGAATCGGGGTGCTGTGTCAGCATTTGGATGCTCACCTCTTACATGTTCACACCATTTCCGTTTGTACCATGCTGCATGTATATATCTGGCTACTGAAATGCCAACTACATCATTCGTGTCTGAATACAAAGCTCTGAGTGCAGTGGCATACTGCCTGAAGCCCAAACGCTTGCATTATGGATTAAGCTATTTCCCTCGTTGTCGAAATTAAGCACTGAAACCAAGGAAAAATAGCAAAGAGTTTCCTCTTCCTAGTTGCACGAAGGGCACTTGCTTGTGACAGAATTATTAGTAATCAATTTGTGGTATACCTTTTTGCAAGTAGTATACCATATCTCCATTTCAAAAACTGTTGCTTTGCAAGGCAACCTGGGATGACATAAAGGAACGATCCATATGGGGAGAAAGCTTAAAATCTAAAAATGCTTTAGTCAGGCTACAGAGCTTAACTCCTCTCAATTCTCGCACCCACAGATATTCCTTGTAGCAAACTTGTATCTGTGAGTAGGAGACTTAGGGGCATATTACCAAGGTGGCGATATGAATTTATCGCCGCTTTTGCGTCCGTTTTCAGCCGAAAAGCGGCAATCATTTCATCACCTTATCAGCAAAGACACATTATCGCATGTTTTGCTGATTTAGCGCCCCTTTCAACAACGCCCAGCTTTGCATCTCTAATGAGATGAAAGTGGGCGTTCCGTGCCAAAATAACTGGAGAAATGTCGCTAACCGACATTTCTCCGATTATCAAGCTGCACAATAACAAGCAGAGCGTTAAGAAAAGTAGTGCTAACCACAGTTAACGCTACTTTCCTAATAGCTACTTGTGATCCAATGGGAGGTGGATTACATGACTAAGATCACCCTGCCCTATCAGCAAGATTTTGCTGGTTGCAGTGTGATTATCTCTGGATTTCCAGCGATAATCACACTGTTTTCCAGCTAACGCATGGATTCCTATCGCTTGGGTGATAAGCGATGGAATCCAGCATTAGCCTACGATAATTATCCTCGCGCTAAAAGCGCTGAGCGATAATTATCGCAGGAGATTGCTAATATGCATTAAGAACAAAACGTGTCTAAGGGTCAGGAAAAGGAACTCAACTATGTGAACCGTCCGAGACACAACTAATAAATGACCAAATAGTTATAATAAACAAAGTGTACTGATATGTGTTGATGGCTTAACAAAATATCTCTAGGGTGAGGAAAAAATTCCCATCAGTTAACACTCGGTACTGCCCTTTATCATCATATGGGTTCTCCTTATACCCAGGAGAGTATGCTGTCAGCCACTAGGTGTTCTTGAGTCTGACGCTTAACCATTGATACATATATGTGTAGATTGATGATACCAAAAATAGTGTCTAAATGGGTAACTGATTTGCAGTGCTGTAGTGAAACGGTGAAAAAGTGAGGTATATAAAATAGGATAGAAGTGAGTAGAAAAAGAATTTTGATAGTATCTACCAATTTTTCCAAAACTTAAAAACAATGTGAAGTATCAACAGATTTAACATAATATCTGTTTGCAGGGGAGGTCGACATGTTTCAGCATATGTGGAAATTGGTTGCGCCACTGCTTTCTTCAGGACCAGTGTGTTTGCTACTGCAAAATTCAATAGAATTAAAACTTATATCACCTGTAGAATCCAGGTCACATTTAAATATCCTCCAGAGCACTGAAGAATCGTTGTGTCAAGGACAGGATACAAGGAGGACCAAGAAAGAGAAGTAGACAAAACAACACAGTATTGTCACAACACAAAGTACATTTTGTACAATTTAGCAATAGAAAGCATGGTCAATATTCCATTACTCATGAAAAAACCCGCTTACCTAGTAGGTAGGAGGATAATGCATCACCCCACCAGTTATTAATGCATATTAGCAATCTCCTGCGATAATTATCTCTCAGCGCTTTTAGCGCGAGGATAATTATCGCAGGCTAACGCTGGATTCCATCGCTTATCACCCCAGCGATAGGAATCCATGCGTTAGCTGGAAAACAGTGTGATTATCCCTGGAAATACAGCGATAATCACACTGCCACCAGCAAAACCTTGCTGATAGGGCAGGGTGATGTTAGCAATGTAATCCACCTCCCATTGGATTATATGGCTAAATCAGGTCACAAGCAGCTATTAGGAAAGTAGCGTTAACTGTGGTTAGCACTACTTTTCTTAATGCTCTGCTTGTTAGCGTGCAGCTTGATAGTTGGAGAATTGTTGGTTATTTATTAGTTGTGTCTTGGACGGTTCACATAGTTGTGTTCCTTTTCCTGACCCTTAGACACTTTTTGTTATTAATACGTATTCTTGGGCATGTGTCTATTTGTTGGTCATTAATCCTGCCCTTGGACCCTCATTCAAACTGTTGTTTTTTGTGATTGCTAATATGCCCCTAACTTAGTTAAGTCCTAAAAAAAACTTGAAAGTATCTGAAAAACACATAACTAATAGGGTAAATCCACCGATCTTAAAAAATGTGCAAATATAATCACCTTGTAAGGAAAAAAAAGAAAGGTTACTGTTCCCACAAGATCCTGCATGCCAGGCACAATTCCCAGCATCTGCTTTATCCTCATACACAAACTAGTTAATTCCTTGTCTAATTAGTTCCATGAAAATATTATGAATGTAAGGGAAGACCTGCACCATGATTGCCCTTATGGCACAGACAAGGGTGTTGATTGCACCCACTCATTAGATAAAGAGATAGTCCATTTTAATGTATTCCAATATCTGAAGAGGGATGTTAAAAACCTCTGTTTCTCCACTGGACATTTTTCCCTCACCTCTTACTTTAAATCTTTTTATGTCTGTGTTACCCAAATGACCGGGCAAATCATACGCACCTCAGTTAGTCCTGATGAGGTGCCATCAGGGCTCAAAAAGCCTGTCATAAGACCCATTTAAAAAAAAAACTGAAGCTGGAAAGTATGGCTTATTTTAGACCCATTGTTTCACTTACATACATTGAAAAGGTGTTTAGACAAAATATCAGAGAAAAAACAAAATGTGGACAAAATATTGTGTCAAGAATATCGAGGACAAAAATATTGTGATGGTAATTTTCTATAGGTTGGCAAAGTTTTAATATATATAATCCAAATATATAGGCATGAAGAATAGCAAATCTATACTTACCTATTTGCACTTACCTTCTCAATATTTTGGTTCTTGATAATTTTAACATGATTTTCTGTCCATGCAATGTTTTGTTTCTGATTTTCTGAAACTCCTAGAAAGACATGTCCCAATACTACTCTTATCCTAAGCATAAAATCTAGGCAGGCTCATACCTGACTTAGGAGCTGAACCTGTCATCATCTCAGCCATCGATGGATAACTGGAGTGGCAATGCTCCTGGACTAATCTGCTGTATTCAATACCATTGACCACAAAATCCTTATCAGCATCTTAGACATATTCATCTAATAGAGAAGGCCCTCCAGGGGCTAGAATCATTCATGTCCAAAAGGACAAAGCACTTCCAAATGGGATAAATTTTATTCCCTCTTACTTTGAGTCCCATGTCCTACTGGGAGTCAACCCTATCCTCTCTTTTATTCAGTCTTTACTTTCACCGATATGAGGACAAAATATCGGATTTGGAATATTGAGCTACATAAATATTGAGTTATAAATATCGTGACACTTAAATATTGTGATGCAGAAATATCGTTGACACAAATATAGATTTTTTTAGGTAAATAATATTGCTTTAAAAAATATGTGTTTTTAATATCATTTAAAAAAATATCTGTGCTGTTAATATACTTTTCAACAATATAATAATACACAGTTTTAATTGTATATGTTATGTATTGTTTATATAATTTTTGTTAATATTATTAATTATAGATCAGAATTTTCAGTTATTTTTATTTTTAATGTAATTGTTAAAAGTATTTTATAGTGCTGTACAGATTGTGAGGTCTGCAGGGGTAAAGGTAGGAACTTAAATAAGTCTAATTATTTAATGTTTAGTTATTAATAATTATTTAATTGATAATTAATTATATAAAGTGTGTAATTAATATATTTTTAGAGTTACATTTCAGATGCAGAGTGTTGGGTTTGTAGGGGAATAGGTTGGAGAGTAAATTAAGTATTACTTTTTTAAAAATAATTAGTTATACATTTATTTGTAATTATTTAATTATTATTGAATGATGTCAATTGTGTGATTATTATATTTTTTAAGGTAGTTAGGAGGTGCGAGTTGATTTGTTTGTAGGGGTATAGGGTGAGAATGTAATTAACTAATAATTAATTACCAATTAATAGTTAATGTATATTGAAATATTTTAATTGATTAATAGTTTACTAAATTGTTTAATAATTATATTTTGTATGTTATATGTAAGATGCAGGTTGTTAGGTTTGTAGGGTAATAAGGTGGGAAGTTATATTTGTAATAATTATTTGAAGATTACTATACATTTATTCTTAAATATTTTATTGATTACATAATATGGTAATTTTGTTATACGTTTTTTATTGTAATTATCTTTAAATTGTTGGCTGCTATGTTTGTGGGAGTATAGAGTGGGAATGTAATTACAATATTATTTGTTTTATTTGATATTAATTATAGAAAAAATATGTAACTTGTTTAATTGATTTTTATATTTATACAAAAAACTTTTTTATTAGGAGTTTTATATTTTTGGTAAATTAATAGCGTTATTAAAATATGTTATGTTTTTGAAGCGAACCTCTTTATCTACTGATGCACAGAGTGGAGTGGTAATAGTACATTTTACCCCTCTGAAGTCCAATGCTTTTTCTACTGTTGCGCAGCCTGGAGTGGAAATAGTATATTTTTCTCTCTAAGGGTCCAATGCTTCCCCTTATGTTGTGCACATTGGAGTAGAAATTGTATATCTATATGTAACAGACTTTACTTCTTTTTTAGGTTGAGGGTAAGCGAACGACCTCTTGTATACTTTAGTAAACATATATCTCTGTGGGCCAAATGCCATTCCTTGCTTCTCATTTGTTTGTTTTAATGTCCTTTAAAAATCCTTGCTTACTAGTGACCAGTCCTGCCTCTTAGTCCCTCCTTTTTTGCTCAAACTCTCGCAAATGCGAGACCAATTGTATTGCAAATGGTTGTTAATATTGTTTCAATATATTTAATATTATTATGTGTTTGTTTAATTTTACAATTTCTTTATCCATAACAAATATTTAATATTTGTATTATTATAATTTGTTATTTGTTAATTTCTTTAGGTTTTATGTAATATGTATAAATATATATATATATATATATATATATATATATGTATATATATATATATATATATGTATATGTATATATATATATATATATATATATATATATATATATACATACATATATATATATATATATATATTCAATGAAAAAACCATAGGTTATAGGCCATATATAGTTAGGAATTAGCATTTACAAAACCTTATTTTACTCGCATAAAACTATTGAAATTCCATATATAGTTAGCTAACTATAAGCGCTAACTATATATCGCGCACCCGCAATCCACTGCTGATGATGTCACATATTACATCATTCATGACATGGTCAGTGACATCACTGATGACATCACTGATCAAAACAACCAGTGATTGTATGTGTCTGTAAAGTTTAAATATGTTTCACATATTGAAGAATGAGTGGATGTATAAGTGTCTGGATGAAGAATTTAGTAGGTGCATGACTGACTGTATGAGTGAGTGATTAAATGTGTCTCACTGAGTACATGGGTTAGTGACTAAACTGTCTTAATTCGTGCATCAGTATGTTTGATGTTGTGTAAGCTGCTGCATGTGTTGATCAGTAGCTATAAGAGTGGCCATATGGGTTATTGATTGGTTGCCCAAATATTTGAATGGGAGGCTGAGTGTGTGTGTGGGTGGCTGGGAGGTGCGTGACTCTGTGCATAGATGTGTAAGCAGTTGATTCACTAGGAGTATGAGTTCAAGAGTGCATGTGGAAACAGCTATATGGGCGGTTGACTGTGCATGGGTGTGTTGGTGAGTGAATGGATTTCTCATTGCTACATGTGCAAGTAAGTACGTATGTAAAACACAATACATGTGAGAGTTGAGATATATAAATAACTGAACATAAGAGCCAGTGAATGTGTGAGTGGCTGTATCGATCACTGTGAGCTTGTATCAGGGATTATATAAGAGAGTAAATATGTGTTATTATATGTTTGAATAAGTAAGATGTGTATAACTGTATAGTTGAGGTAATGGAGGTGTGATTGATTCTTTGCATGACTGACTAGGTGTGTGAGTAACTCCATGGATGAGTGATAGTCTGTGAGTGTCTGTTTATACTGAGTGTATGTAAGGTTATATTAGAGTCTGAAGAGGTTCATTGTATTATCACATGAGTGATGTGATCAGTGATGACAAATGAGATGTCATCAGTGATGTCATTTGAGTTGTCATCAGTGATGTCATTTGAGATGTCATCATTGATATCATTTGAGTTGTCATCAGTGATGTCATTTGAGATGTCATCAGTGATGTCATCAGTGATGTCACTGACCATGTCATGAATGATGTAATATGTGACATCATCAGCAGTGGATTGCGGGTGCGCGATATATAGTTAGCGCTTATAGTTAGCTAACTATATATGGAATTTCAATGGTTTTATGCGAGTAAAATAAGGTTTTGTAAATGCTAATTCCTAACTATATATGGCCTATAACCTATGGTTTTTTCATTGAATTTTCAAGGTTTTGTAAATGCAAATTCCTAACTATATATCCACTATAACCTATGGTTTTTTCTGTGAATTTCATTGGTTTTTTAATAGCAAATATGAAAAGCTTTAAAATGTCAAGTACGTGATAGATAAAAACATTTTCGTATTTATGCACGCTGATGTGCTTTGAACGCTGCCCCCCCCCTCCCCTCTTTTGCCTTAGTAGTACTCTCTCTTTGCAGATACAGAAGGGTAGTTAACGCAGGCCTTTACCCCCGTTGTAATCCGTCGTACCTCCTTGTCTCTCCATTTGATTGATTGTTGTCCAAGCATTTACTGTTTTAGAATTGGTTCTCTTTGGATCATTCTCTATTTACAAACAAGCACAAAGTCGCAATACTCTGTTTAGTCTTTGCAGATAGTGAAAAATCGTGTAAAAAAATAAAAGTAATCGAGCAAAATCAGTAGGCCACTAATTGGATCTCTTTTTGACCTCGCTAAAATAGAAATATTAGGAACAACCCTTCTTGAGAAATACGAAAATAGTGAGATGAACTGAGCTCCACACCATGAGGGCTGCAAGACAGCTCGGCTCCATCACCCATCCCGCACAAAATAATGACAAACCCTATGCAAATATTAAAAATATAAACAACACACCAGCAAAGAAACAGGGTAAAACATTTTATTAAAAAACTATTTACATAACGTTGGTTTATAAGATGATGTCAGTAGTGGACCGATGTGTGAATAGATCGAAAACAGCACAAGGCTCCAAGATCCAGATAGCAAGCTCCTGGATGTTGGGTGCCATAGTTTAGAGTTCTGAATTTCAGCCTTTATCAATGCCTGTGCTTTGTTGAATCAAAATGGCGGCTTGACACAAAGCTGACTCAAGCGTTGCTACTGATGCTATGCAGACCAAAACTGGTTTTCAGTTTGTACATTTTTCTAGATTTTTCAATCCAAGTTTGGTTGACTTTGTAGAACGATGGCTTCAGATTTTCAACATACGGTGTGGTGGCGCTGACTGGGAGGGGGCGCTTCGCTCCTGCCCCCTCCCCAAGTAAGATTTTCATACGTGAAAGTACGTTAATGGTTTTGGTCCCTGAGATGCTTCGATGTCACTACCATTCTCAAATAGCATAAGTTCTAGATATTGGGTGCCATAGTTAAGAGTTCTGAGCAGCGCTTGTAACACTGTCTGAAGCTTATTTCCACCTACTGCAGCTTCACTATTCTCAAAGTAAGTGAGTGTCGTTTGTGGACCTGACTGCATTAGAAAACAATGTGATATGTTACCTTCCTAAACAGCTTGACGGAGGCCCCTGAGGGGCGCTGTGATGGCCATGGACTCGGAGAAGACGCTTGGCTCCGACACCCTCCCCAAGTCTTATAGCACTGGTGTAGCCTGAGATCGCCCCCGACATAGGCGGCCGGCTCCCGGGGTCCGGCGGTACTTTTTGCCTTTTGTTGACTCTTCAATTCTGGACCTTGTCCCACAATCCGTTTGACCTGAAGACAAGCTGTAGTGGGGCGCCCCTTTATCGTTTTAGTTGCCATTCCGCCCGCTTTTGCTACACTGTGCCTCTTCCGCCATTCAGCTGTTTTCCGCCCGCTCTTGCGACTACAGCGTCTCGCTCACCATGTAGTTGAGATGCGCCCGCTCTTGCGGTGCAGCGATAGGCGGCTGCCACAGGACTCTCAAAATGGCGGCCGTCTCTTCGGTTTTGGGCCTGGTCCACTAAAATGGCCCTGGGACACCTTGGAACTCGGACGCTTGTCTGCTAGGGCTTGGGTCCCATTCTCGAAAAGCGTCCCCTCAGCCGTGAAGATTCTACAAAAGTCTTGGGGGCCTCCGACTCCCGCAGGCTTCTGGTGGGGAGCGGCTGCCATGATTGCTCGTGAAATGGCCACGACGGAGCTACGAGATGGTAGTGGTCTCATGCTGACGCCAGCTTTAGTCTGAAACATCCAGAAACACTGTAGACTACCAATTCGATCAGTTCCGGTAGCGCCCCAACATGACCCGGAAGAGAAGAACTTGCCCTCCCCTCTTTGACTGATGGTTCTTGTTGCCTGTCCCCTCTGTTGTCATTTAACAGAACTTTTTGGACTGCTGAAAGGGGTTGTGTTCTGAACGCTGGTTGGTGGAGACATTTAGACTATATTCTTGACCTACGTTGTCGCGTAATGCGTTTTATGACACGCCGCGTTAGCGCACCCGGAAGTGATCCGAGGCGCGGCGCGTAACGTAAGCATAACAGGTCATGTGACTTGTTAATAAAACTTTTCATTGGTTCATTTTACTTTTGTTAATTTAATGATGAAAAGCTTGGTCATATGACCTAAAAATTACGCTTTTTATTATTTTCGAACAATATTTTTTTTTCAAACATATGTTATAATATTCCAAGCTAATGTACTTTCCCGGAAAATTTACAACTGTCTTGCAAGTAAAATATATTCCTTTTTCGAGAAAAAGGGCGTTTCTTCCTTCCATGACGGAGCCGTTGAGTAAAAGAGATTCGGCCTGCTGTCTTAGTCGCCGATACGCCTGATTATCAGATTCTTATCGATCACTTTATGTTGCAGACATGAAAAACACAACTGCCCTTGACCATTTATCTTTACTGCGTTCCTACATATTATACCTTTTATCCGTCATGTAATTGGACTGCTTTATTTCACTTGCCTTTTACTGATTCGAAAACAGTCACTAAAAGTAAAAACTTTACAAATGAAAATACTACTACCGTGTTTTGTTTTAAAAACCTTTATTGTGAAAATGTCAGTATACAAATACGGGCCTATAACCACGTGGGCCGGCCACGGAGCAAACTCAAATCGTATATGATGAGGAGACATTTACACTGTAGAAGAACGTAACGAGCGGGCCATTAGGTGACAAGAACAAAGGTGTCTAACAGTTGCGGAATCGGTGGACGTACATTTTGTAATTAAAATACGACAGGGCCACTTACAATAACATTTTCTAGATATACATTTGCGGGCAAAGAGTTACGAGTCCCATTTATACCGGCGCCATTTTGGGCGAGGCCGGGCAGGTCCAAGATATAGTCAAAATGTCTCCACCAACCATCGGCCAGACCAGAACCCCTTTCGGCCCTTTATGTTACAAGATGGTGTCTTCCATTCAGAAAATATTGTTGGCAGCATTTTGAAAGGAAAGATAAACAGCCGTTCTCCTAGTGAGTCTCACATTGTTACATTTAGGAAGAATGTTGAAGAGTAGTATGTGGAAAATCTGAAGCCATTTTTCTACAAACTCTCAATCAGACTTGGATGGAAAAAAAAACCTGAAGAATGTACAAACTGAAAACCAATTTTTGTCTGTATAGCACCAACAGTAACGCTTGAGTCAGCTTTGTGTCAAGCCGCCATTTTCATTCAATCAATAGCGTCCCCCTGCACACATTCAGGGACCTGGTCGTGTCTTCAGATGAAACGCATTGTAGGAAAAGATGCAGAAAGGAAAAGGAAAAAAGTTCCGCCGGACCTAGTGAAGCTGCAGCAGGTGCAAATAAACTTCAGACAGTCTTACAAGCACTGCTCAGAACTCTCAACTGAGGCACTCAACATCCAGGACTTGCCATTCGGATCTTGGCGCCTTGTATTTTTGTTTTGTTTTTGATGGAGGGGAAAGAACAAAAAACAGACATTGAAAAAGGCTCAACAGTGCAGGGCGCCTTGTGCTGGTTCCGACCTATTCACACATCGGTCCGCTACTGACATCACCTCATAAACCAACGGGGCACCCCACGCCGACTTTCGGCGCAGCATTGTAGGATGGCCACACCAGTGCGGCAATTTGCTGGACACCACCTCGGTGCCATCCAGATCTCGGCGCGTTCATTCATTCAATAGCGTCCCCCTGCACACATTCAGGGACCTGGTCGTGTCTTCAGAAGAAACGCATTGTAGGAAAAGAAGCACAAAGGAAAAGGCAACAAGTTCCGCCGGACCTAGTGAAGCTGCAGCAGGTGCAAATAAGCTTCAGACAGTTCTACAAGCACTGCTCAGAAATCTCAACTGAGGCACTCAACATCCAGGACTTGCCATTCGGATCTTGGCGCCTTGTGCTGGTTCCGACCTATTCACACATCAGTCCACTACTGACATCACCTCATAAGCCAACGGGGCACCCCACGCCATCTTTCGGCGCAGCATTGTAGGATGGCCACACCAGTGCAGCCACTTGCTGGACACCACCTCGGTGCCATCCGGATCTCAGCGCGTTCGAGTCACTGTGCCGGAAGAGTAACCGGAACTCAGCTGAACACGCCGTCTTTCGGCGCAGCATTGTAGGATGGCCACACCAGTACGGCAATTTGCTGGACACCACCTCGGCGCCATCCGGATCTCGGCGCGTTCGAGTCACTGTACCGCAACAGTGACCGCAATTCTGCTGGACACGCCGTCTTTCGGCGCAGCATTGTAGGATGGCCACACCAGTGCGGCAATTTGCTGGACACCACCTCGGTGCCATCCGGATCTCGGCGCGTTGTGCTGCCTTCGGCCTATTCGCACATCGGTCCGCTACTGACGCCGCCTCACGTGCCAACGGATTTTCTACGCTTTTTGTAGCCCTATGTCGCATAACAGGTCATGTGACTTGTTTATAAAACTTTTCATTGGTTCATTTTACTTTTGGTTTCCTAAAGATGGAAGGCTTGGTCATATGACCTAAAAATAACACTTTTCATTGGTTTAGAACATTTTTTTTTCCCAAACGATGAAAGCCCCACCTTGTTTCTGGATCATTCAGACTGAAGCTGGCGTCAGCATGAGAGCACCACCATCTCGTGGCTCCGTCGTGGTCATTCCGCGAGCAATCATGGCAGCCGCTCCCCACCGGAAGCCTGCGGGAGTCGGGGGCCCCCAAGACTTTTATACAATCTTCACGGCTGTGATGTAAATAATTAATTTACTCTCTTAATTTCTATGCAGATAAGTACTTAATCAATAATAACTCAATCGAAATGAAGGAAAACAGAGTCCGTGGTGTAAGAGTTTCTAAGGGTTTTATTCCTCATAAAGGAATCAGGATATCATGTTCTGACCACCACACAGGATGTCAGAAGGGATAGATGAGCGCGCTGTCGTTTATTGACAATACATAGCTTATATACTTGATTTACATCATAATGTTCAATGTAAGAGGCGTAACAGCTGAGAGAAGACAAGATAACAGTATACACGTGGTGCTAGTACATCATCAAGAGGCGTAAACTAGGCGTGAACTAGGGTGTGTGCTAGAAACGTCACTGATAGGTGACGCAAGTGGGTGGCACCAAGGGGTGGTGCTAACAGAATGTTGCAATGTCAGCAGAAATCGGAAGCTTGGATGCGCGCGCAGCTGCATGACGTGTGATAGACGGGGTGCAGGGGACTTGACATTTACACTGGCGGAAAGAGACAGAAGTCTGGCATGTCAGATCAACTTGTGCTTCTATCATATCTGATATCTGATGTTTAGGAACTAAGCTATCTGGGCAGAAAGGTCTCTAGAGCAGAAGCTATTCTATACTTGCTGTGAGTGCGTGTATAAGCGCCTGAGTGTCTGTATGAGAAGCGTGGGGCATGGGGCCTTCCATGGAAGCATGGCAACAGAGGCTATGAATTACTTGCATAAAGACAGGTCGGCCCTTTAGCCCTGTAGCTGAGGAAGGATGTTTACTGAAGCTAGCAGGCTGGAATGTATCTTCGGGGAGGAAAACAGATAACTCGAAGATTATAGTCAATCTTGGCAGGCAGCAGGCTGAGCTGAGCACGGAGGGCCGCGCTAGAAGTAAGTCAGAGTTCACGGGTACGGGGGCTGCTTGGGCAGAGGCCCTCGCAGTCAGAAGCCAGAAAAGAGGCTCGGTGGCAGAGATTCAGGGCCTACTTTCAGCCAGGCTGAAAAACGTAGGAGTACACTTCAAAAAGACGTTGGCATAGCATACTTAGGAACGGACCATCAAACCCATTCATGGTGGGTCTGAAAGAGGACAAGTTAACGTTGGACGCAAATGTATTTGCGTCTTCATAGCTGGTACAGGAGGGAAGTTACATGCACTTTTAACTCGTACATGGAGTCGGTGGGGTACTCGCTAGGGAACACAACATGACCATAAAATTTATATTACCTCATTCCCTCCTTGTTCCCTACGGACCCTTCATGATATATCGATCCTCATAAATCGATCAGTTTGTTCTTGTAACATTATATGTTCGTCTTTCTTTCTTTGACTGTTTGAGAGGCAACTGGAATGCTCAATGCAGGATGTGGCACACAGTCCACATATCGCTGGCCCACACTGCAGGCACAGGCAACAACTGAATACTATAACAAGGCCAATGCCTAGGAAGGATAAGATCTTCCATCCCCAAGCTGTTAACGTAGTCCAGAACCAACCGGACCAAGTCCAGGTGCCTGGATTCTGATGTATCTGATTTGCAATTTTATGTAAACGGGTGATAGCTTGATAGACAGATGGTGCGTTTTGTGGAATGAAAACACAGCAACTTGACCCGATGACCTTACAGGCTCCACCTCTATCTGCCAAGATGACGTCAATCACAAGGCGATTTTGAAGGACAACAGTCCGTATAGCAGACTGCTCCTCTGTTAAGTTACCTAGAGCGGAGGCAGTTTCGTTCACTACTGCTTCGAGTGTTCTCGTTAATCTGCGTATTAATTTACTGTTTTGGACAGGCCCTAGGAAGAAAAAGAATCCTTTATTGAAATCAGTGTACTGTTCCCATGCCGTTTCTGTGTAGTCGACAAGGGGAATATCTCTTTTGGGTCTATTCGGTGCTAGATTCGTATTTCTATGGTAATCAGGGGGAGCTAGAAAAACAGGTGGCAGGAGGAAGGCAATGTAACAGGTACCATCCCAATCTGGAGGCAAACGTATGTATGCGGTATGACCACAAACAAAGTAGGAATGACTGATAGCTTTAAAGGACGATTTACCATGGTCACTGAACTCGACCACAGTAGTGCATTTACTATGACCTACGTGTACTGAACCTTTCTTGCTAACACATAATTCACCTGTGACTGGTAGTACTAACATATGGGGCAGAACTGGAGCAGTTTCAGATTCAACAGTGAGGATCATAAGGCTAATTGTGTAATTACCTAATCCATATACTTCATTTTCTAGATCAGTTCCTATTCGAGTGGGAAGTCCCTCTTTATCAGGATAACAGACGTTGAGCAGGACTAAGTTCAAGTTTCCCCAAACCCAGCCCCCATCGAAAACAGCAATATCAGGATCTAAAGAATTAATTATTTTAAACCATGCTCCACAGGAGCCATTGTGAGTGAATGGGTACGGAAAGAGAGGCAGAGCTCCCTTGTAATTCTGGTAGGGAGGGAGTCGGCCACATATCCAACAGTCTGTAGCATTATTTGTCTGATGGGAATGGTGTAACATACTAATGAATGTATTGTTGCGCAGCGCAAGTCTGTAAGAGAGTTCATGTGCGGGAAGTTCACTAAAAGTGTGTTCAGCAGAGACATTGTAAGCAGATTGTTCACGCCTGAAAATAGGCCAGTACATAGGAAGCAGAATGCTGGCAATAATAATTAGAATACTCAGAATAAACATGATTATTAGTGTCACTATGCAGTGACTACGAAGTGATTTGCAATATGTTCTTCTCTTTTCCTCTCTCTCTCTAACTCGATCTAGGGGATACATGTCAGAAACTATTTAACCGATTCACCTAGGGGAGGACTTAAACAATTAAACTGTCTGACTTGCTAGATCGAAGCTTCATACGGTAAAGTTCCTGAGGAGTCTTTTCTCTTTTAGGCACAGTAACGTCTTGTGCTTCAACACAGTCTTTGGTGGGGGTGGACGAGTCAGAGTCCTGTTTCAGTCCGTTTTTTAGTTCATTGCATAGTTTGATGTGACTCGTGTGGACCCACCCCTTTCTCCCCTCGATTTTCACGGCGGTCCTGGTGGTAAGCAGAACGGTCTTTGGAGACTTCCAGCGGGGCTCCAGCGGACTTTTCCGGTCGAAATTCCGGACGAGTACCAGGTCCCCTGGACGGACCTCATGCGCCTTTACATCGGTGTTGTCAGGGAAGGCTGCGGCAACCTGTGAACGACATGATTGGAGTGCAGACATCAAGGAGGCAAGGTAATCTGTCAACATGTTACAATCAATATCAGTGATCTTTTTCGGAACGGGCGTCCCCCACATATTCGGCGGTCTGCCAAAGACCACTTCGTACGGGGATAGCCCTGATCTCGAGTGGGCGACCATTCTCATGTAGAATAGTGCCACGGGCAGGGCGACTATCCAGTCGACCCCTTTTTCCTGACAGATCTTGGCAAGACGGATTTTTAGTGTCTGATTATGCCTTTCTACAAGGCCAGCTGCTTCGGGATGTCGGACACAGTGGAACCTCCACTGATATCCTAGCAAGAGGGAAACTTGTCTCATCAGCTCGGACGAGAACGGCTGTCCGTTATCTGAATACACGACACGGGGCAAACCGTACCGTGGGAAGAATTCACGAACCAACTGTCTGGCAGTGGTCGGAGCAGTGTAGTCTGGGACTGGGTATGCTTCGGTCCAGCGGGACAGAGCACAAACAATTACAAGGACATACTTAAATCCTCTACAGCTATTCATCTGGATATAATCCATCTGGAGGACTTCAAAAGGGTGATCGGGAGGATGAAATCCACCTTGCTCAACAGGGACACTTTTACCTGGATTGAACTGACAACAGATCATGCAAGTACGCACTTTCTGTTTTGCTGCTGCTCGTAAGTGTTTGTTGTACCAGAGATTCTGTAAACTGTCTAACATGGCTTTCTCTCCAAGATGGGCAGGACTATGTGCTGTATTTATCATGACTTGAACCATTGAGTCGGGGAGAAACCATATAGATTTTCCCTTCGTCACCCAACCTTGATCTGTCTGAATCCCTCCTAGTTCAGTCCATTTCTTTATCTCCTCTGGAGTAGCATGTGTCTGGATATCAATTACATCTAGGGCGGGATCTCTAACTGCCATACACTGGGTCTGGACTATTGTCTTTGTCACATCAGTAGTCTGGGTGTGAGTCAGTGCTGTATGTTTTGCTGTCTGGTCTGCCAGGTCGTTACCCTGGGAAACAGAATCTGTGACTTTAGTATGTGCCTTACACTTCATGACTGATATGCCCGAGGGCAAATGTATTGCTTCTAACAGTGCTTGAATGAGGGGGCCATGTTGGATCTTGGCCCCATGGGAAGTCAGAAAACCTCGTTCTTGCCAGAGGACTCCGAAGTCGTGTACAACTCCGAAGGCATAGCGGGAATCTGTGTATATGTTAACATTTCTGTTCTTGGCTAGAATACAGGCTCGAGTCAGAGCGATGAGCTCTGCCGCTTGAGCAGACAGTGTGTCAATACGATGTGTTTCTTTAATTTCAGTTTCAGTGGTCACGGCGTACGCGGCCACTAATTCTCCTGTACTTGTTCTCATGCATGAACCATCCACATAAAGTGTCAGGTCTGGATTTGTCAATGGGACATCTGTTAAGTCTCGTCTAGGCTTAGTTACTGCATTAATTATTTCTATACAATCATGCGGAGCTGGATCTGTCATAACTGTAGGTAACAGTGTTGCTGGGTTCAGGATGCTGCAACGTCTGATTTCTATGTGTGGCTGGAATAGTGTTAATTCATAACCTGTCAGTCGTGCTATAGTTAAGTGTTGAGTCTGGGTTCTGTTTAACAAAACCTCTACAGAATGTGGTACTTGAACTGTTAACTGATGACCTAAAACAATTGAATCACTTTGTCTTATTGCTAACGCTGTTGCTGCTACTGACTTTAAGCACGCAGGGAGTGCTTGAGCTACTGAATCCAATGTACTAGAAAAATAAGCACAAGGCTTATGTGAACCTGCTTGGTCTTGAGTGAGGACAGACAACGCTGTGCCATCACGTTCTGTAACAAAAAGTGTAAACGGTTTGCTGTAACATGGTGTCGCTAAAACTGGTGCTTGGCATAAAACTTTCTTTAATTCTTCAAAAGCTTGTGTGTGTTCCTGAGTCCAAGGGAGGACAGTCGAAGTCGCTGCCTCCTGTGTCGTTAACTGGATGAGTGGTTTAGCTAGAAATGCATACTGGGGAATCCATTGTCTGCAGTACGAGGTGAGGCCTATGAAGGCCCGCACTTCCTTTTGTGTCTTGGGTTGCGGCATGTTCACAATTAACTGAATGCGATCGGGAGTGAGCTGTCTCCCCACTTTGGACAGCAAGTGACCCAAGTACACAACTTGCTGAACACAGAATTGTAGCTTCGAAGGAGACACCTTGTGTCCCTTGTCGGCCAGGAAATGTAAAACTGTCAGTGATGCTTTTTCACATTCGGGCTCACTTCGTGCGGTGATCAGCAGATCATCGACGTATTGTAGTAAAGCGGTGTTAACTGGCATTTGAATACAATCTAGTTGTCTTTTCAGTGCTTGACTATAGATGCTGGGGCTTTCTGTGAATCCTTGAGGTGCGCGCGAAAATTTGAAACTGCGTCCATTTAAACAGAATCCGAAGAGATATTGGCTCTCTGGATCAATAGGCACGCTGAAGAAGGCGTTCTTGAGATCAATTACAGTAAAGAACGTTGCTTCTGAATCAATAGCAGTCAAGAGAGATGATATATCGGGGACCACAGGATACTGTGGGATAATGCATTTATTCAATTCTCGAAGATCAATCACCAGCCGATATACTGGCGGTGCATTGGGATCAGTACGTTTAAGAATCGGAATGATGGGTGAGTTACAGATATTGGAGTCGGTCTCGACGTCCACTCCTTGGGCAATGAGCTCTTCAATGATTTTCAGTAAAGCCGCTACAGCATCGGGTGGTAACTTGTATTGTCTGATTCTGGGTAATACAACACCTGCCTTGAGGGTAACGCGGTATGGTGTAATGTGCATACATCCTACATCAGTTGGGCCTTTTGCCCACAAGTAATCAGGTACATTTTTCAATCTGACGTCAAACTCACGAAGGACGTAATGACCCTTGAAATCCCGCAGAAAGAGTCTAACCCCCTCCGGGGAGCAGCATATTATAGCTCCTAGAGCCTTCAGTGTTTTAATTCCTAACAGATTTTCCGGACATGATTTTGTTAGCAACAGGTCTGTAACGCGTGATAATGGACCCACAGCCAGGGGAACTGGTTCTGATACTTCATTTACAATAGGTTGTCCTGAAAAACCAAGGGAAACATTTTGTGAGCCTGAGAGGGGTGCCCCTGGAACTTCGTCATGACTTATTGTAGTGCGACTTGCCCCTGTGTCAATTAAAAACTTTCTATCTTTCCCCAATACTTGACTGTGTACATAAGGACCTTCTTGATCTACAGGAATCTCGATAAGAGGCAAGCCACCTTCCCTCTCTAGGCTGTTTCATGTATATCGGGAATATTCGGGGTAAGCAGACTGGGCATACTGGTACATCTGTTGTGAGACTTGCTGAGTTGCAGCAATGGGCTGTGGCTGTGGTACTGCTACGGTCTGTGCTGTCTGTGCAGATGCATGCATGGGCTGTGTATTCTGTGTAGACTGATGCTGGTTATGGTCTTGTCTAGGCGGATGCGGTCTCTCTTTAGTTTTACCTGTCGCTATGTTATGTTTCAGAACTGCACATTCGTGTACGTAGTGACCTGGCTGCTTGCAATAATTGCATGTCCCTTTAACAGGAGCTGCAGCGTGACTTGTCTGGGTCGTACCTTTCCTGTGACTGTCGGATGGGACCGTCTGGGCTACTAACATTTTCATTTTCGTGTCTTTCATGCGCTTCTGTTCCTGATCTTGTTCTTCCCTAATTCTATTCTGGTGATATTGTAACATTTGTAACATCTGGGATGGCGTATTTGCTTGCCATGTACTCTCGACTTTATACACTCTATTTTTAACTAACGGTAGGGAATTCTCGACTAACTTTGATACAAAAAGATGTGGGTACGACTCGCTACTTGGCTGGAGGCCACTATTGATAATAAAACATTTCTCGAATCTTGAATAAAAGTCGCTAGTATCTTCATCATGTTTCTGTTTACAGGACGAGATTGCATCCCAATCCTCCTTTCTAGTTGTCAATAATCTGGGCAGGACCTGTACTATCAAACCTGGTAATGCTTTAGTTTTGTCCCCAAGGCCTAACCCTGGAACCCGTTTTTTCTCTTCGTCTTCTATTTCTGCCCAGGCAATCTTTGTGTCTCCCACCTCCCATTCCTTTTCCTTTAATTTCTCGAATATACCCGTAGGCAATAATACTTTCAACATTTTCATGATATCATCATATGTGTAGTCCCCCATTAATAACATGTCTTTAAGCTCTCTATGGAAACCTGCAGGGTCTTTATCATGGCATGGTACTAATTTCTTCATTTCTAACAGTTCTAATTTAGTCAGAGGCGTGTGCACATACACGCGTTTCAAAACCTTGTCCTCACCCATAACAGGGTGTACTTCTCGTAAGGGGTTCTGACTTTCAATACCACCCCCGCACTGCATATGGTACATTTTCCTTTCTGGAGGTGGGGCGGGGACATATTCAGGACTTACAAAGGTATCATATCTGCGTCGTTGTTCTAGAATTATTTGAACTAATTTAGTGCTTAGGCCTCTCCATCTATCCATCAGTAGTGCTTCTAGTGTCTCATGTAAGGGACCTGGATCGGAATAATGTTTTCTGTACTTAATGAGAAGGTGCTGAATCATATATACCCCTGCTAATTTCTGTTCGTCGGGGGAGAGGTTCAGAAATGTCTGTGCTACGGTGTCATCATTATATATGTCTGCATTTTCGGCCCATGATACCGCTGATCGGGCTAATTCTTGTTCATCCATAGAATTGAGTACATGGTACCCCACTCGATCTCGAAGCCGTTTATCAGTTTCCTGGAACTGATGCTCAGCAGAATTCGGATTCGTTAAGGCAGAGAAGAAAACTCTCTTGCTTTCTGGACGGATACCCTTCCTAAGATAAGTTCCCTTACCTACATATGCTATAGTGCTTGTAGTCGGTTCTAGTTCTTCAGATTCTTCTTCCTCCTCGGAGGGAGCCTTTTCTTTCTCTTTCTCGTGTACTGCTATCACTGCTTTCTTAATCTTTTTATACATGGCCTCTATGCAATTTTGTCTGTCATGTTTTCCATCAGCTATATTTTGACCCCACTTGTTCAATGCATCTAATTCACTCTGATCTGTTCCGGGCCTGTCTCGTTCTCTTATTAGACAATTTATGAAAAATCGTAGTATCAGTGCTTGCATGTTAACTTTCTGTTTCTCCAGGGCATCCTTAATACTGTCGGGGTCCTTTCCCGTTTGAACGAACTCATATATTCTATCTAGGCGCTCCTTCATTCCTGCATAACATAACAAACTATCAGTAGCAGATCTTAACCGTAAAGACGCTAATATCATTAAGTCGTCCTGTCCAGGTTCTGGATCATATCTACAAACTGACATATTTTCTTTTAGTGCATCAAGACGGGATGAATTAGAAGAACGGGGGGATCTGTGCGTAAGAGGACTCTGCATACCTCTGAGATTTAATCTGTGAGTCGGTGGCGGGGTCTGGAGACCCGCGGTCGCACCTCCTGAAGCGGAAACTTGGGCATTATCTCTGTGTGTAGTCAGTATCTGAATTTGTCTTTTAGTAGGATCTGATTGAAGTGGTTTCGGCAGATCAGTTTTAGGTGAGGGAAGTGGCGGAGCTGGCGGAACGGAACTAGTCTTTTTCGGTGTCGGCTGAGAGTGATCTTGGGGGGCAGTACCACCCCCGGCCCTGTCAGTAGGCAGGGCACGAACAGGCAGATTGGTGTAAGCTGGCGCTACATCTTCGAGATATGAATTTAGGAATATGTCTTTAGTAGTCTTATGCATTACTTTAGTTGGAACTAATGGTGACGGCAAATTTTTCGGTATTTCTGAAATGGCGTCAGGGGTACCATCGGCCAAAAGATACATGTTGTTCACTTTGCCATTTTGGATACGATCTATTTGTTCTACTTTTACTCGAATTCCCTCAGTAACTAATTCGTTTTCTTGGGCCTTTTCTGATTCTTTAAGCCTGTCTTCTCTACGGAGTGCTCTATCAGCACGCTTACGTGATTCCTTACGCCAAAATTCTATGGCGTCTTTCTGAGATTGTCTAGCTTTCTTTTTCCGTAATATTTCTTCTACCTTTATGATGCACTCGGCATCCCATGTTCCGTTAACTGGCCATCGGTATCTTTCCTCTAGGTGCTTGGTATAATCTGTCCATAACTCTAGATACAAGATGGCGTCTATGCCATGCTTATTATACATGAAATTACCTGGAGTGTCCCTAGGGGGGATTGGAATCTCTTCCTCTAACATCCCTTTCCTAGTTCCTATCTGCTTTAATTTGTTAAAAAACGGCATTGTGCCTACTTGATACTGAAATGCTTGATCCTTAATACTTAATTTCGCCTGTAACTATTTAAACAAAAAAAACACAATAATGCACAAAAACAATCACATTCATACCACGACATTAATCACATGAAACATTTAAAGACATAGCTAACTTCCCCCTACTCTGAATGTACCGCTCAACGATACAGATACACTGCTGTAACAGTGCAGAAATTCGGAATACTTTATATACTGCTAAACAGTACAGATACACTGCCTAAAAACAGTGCAGACCGGACTTGCGTACCCAAACCCGTCTAGATACGACCCAGCAATGGTACTCACCGGGAAGCACGGAAAACAGAAGGCCTCGGAAAACTCGACTGGACTCGACTCGGAACTTCGGAAAACTTCGGAAAACTTCGGAAAACTTCGGAAAACTTCGGAAAACTTCGGAAAACTGGTGGGCCTCTTCACACCTCGGACCTTGCTTCCTTCGGCTGGGCTCTGGTCGGGATCCTCCGCACTCCTCACCGCCTCGTCTGGGCACTGATCGCAGTCTTCGTCACCTCCGTGTGTCAGAGGGGGATGCAGGAAATCCTGCCAGTACACGTGTGGTCCGTCTAACTGATGGCAGGGGACACGGATTGCAACGCACCTTCCGGCGCGTGAGGTGGGGGAGGGGTCCCTATTCGGGCGCCAAAATGATGTAAATAATTAATTTACTCTCTTAATTTCTATGCAGATAAGTACTTAATCAATAATAACTCAATCGAAATGAAGGAAAACAGAGTCCGTGGTGTAAGAGTTTCTAAGGGTTTTATTCCTCATAAAGGAATCAGGATATCATGTTCTGACCACCACACAGGATGTCAGAAGGGATAGATGAGCGCGCTGTCGTTTATTGACAATACATAGCTTATATACTTGATTTACATCATAATGTTCAATGTAAGAGGCGTAACAGCTGAGAGAAGACAAGATAACAGTATACACGTGGTGCTAGTACATCATCAAGAGGCGTAAACTAGGCGTGAACTAGGGTGTGTGCTAGAAACGTCACTGATAGGTGACGCAAGTGGGTGGCACCAAGGGGTGGTGCTAACAGAATGTTGCAATGTCAGCAGAAATCGGAAGCTTGGATGCGCGCGCAGCTGCATGACGTGTGATAGACGGGGTGCAGGGGACTTGACATTTACACTGGCGGAAAGAGACAGAAGTCTGGCATGTCAGATCAACTTGTGCTTCTATCATATCTGATATCTGATGTTTAGGAACTAAGCTATCTGGGCAGAAAGGTCTCTAGAGCAGAAGCTATTCTATACTTGCTGTGAGTGCGTGTATAAGCGCCTGAGTGTCTGTATGAGAAGCGTGGGGCATGGGGCCTTCCATGGAAGCATGGCAACAGAGGCTATGAATTACTTGCATAAAGACAGGTCGGCCCTTTAGCCCTGTAGCTGAGGAAGGATGTTTACTGAAGCTAGCAGGCTGGAATGTATCTTCGGGGAGGAAAACAGATAACTCGAAGATTATAGTCAATCTTGGCAGGCAGCAGGCTGAGCTGAGCACGGAGGGCCGCGCTAGAAGTAAGTCAGAGTTCACGGGTACGGGGGCTGCTTGGGCAGAGGCCCTCGCAGTCAGAAGCCAGAAAAGAGGCTCGGTGGCAGAGATTCAGGGCCTACTTTCAGCCAGGCTGAAAAACGTAGGAGTACACTTCAAAAAGACGTTGGCATAGCATACTTAGGAACGGACCATCAAACCCATTCATGGTGGGTCTGAAAGAGGACAAGTTAACGTTGGACGCAAATGTATTTGCGTCTTCATAGCTGGTACAGGAGGGAAGTTACATGCACTTTTAACTCGTACATGGAGTCGGTGGGGTACTCGCTAGGGAACACAACATGACCATAAAATTTATATTACCTCAGCTGAGGGGACGCTTTTCGAGAATGGAGCCCAAGCCCTAGCAGGCAAGCGTCCGACTTCCAAGGTGTCCCAGGGCCATTTCAGTGGACCAGGCCCAAAACCGAAGAGCCGTCCGCCATTTTGACAGCCATGTGGCAGCCGCCTATCGCTGCACTGCAAGAGTGGGAGCAACTCAACAACATGGTGAGCGAGACGCTGTAGCCGCAAGAGCGGGCGCAACTCAGCTGGATGGCCGCCACCTGGGGAGGCCCGTTCACGCCGCCTCCCCCCCCCCCCCCCCCCCCCGGGCCGCCGCACGCCAATTTTCGGAGCAGCATTGTAGGATACCAAAACCAGTGCGGCAGTTTACTGGACATCACCTGGGTGCCTGTCGTACATGTTGTGTCAGCCATGTGACACTGGACACAGACCGCTACTGACGAGGCCTCCCCCCGCACCACCCGGGACGCCCCACGCTGTTTTTCTGTGCTGCATTGTAGGATCCCTAAACCAGTGCGGCACCCAGGCGACATCACCTGGGTGCCGTCCAGAACTCTGCACGTTGTGCTGCCTTGGGACTATTCGCACAGCAGACCGCTACTGACGAGGCCTCCCCCCGCCCCACCCGGGACGCCCCACGCCAATTTTCGGAGCAGCATTGTAGGATCCCTAAACCAGTGCGGCACCCAGGCGACATCACCTGGGTGCCGTCCAGAACTCTGCACGTTGTGCTGCCTTGGGACTATTCGCACAAAAGACAGCTTCTAACCATTGTTGCTTTTTGTGTTAATAAATGTTTAAATGTTTTTAGTTTTTGTTCTGTTCATTATCGTTAAAAGTTAATAAAGTTTTATAACCTTAATTTGTTGGAGTGTTATCTATTTTTTGAAAAACGGGTGAATGGGGCCTTGAATCGGGTTATTGTCATGTGTGGGCTTTGGAAGTGTGCTGCTGCAGGATCGGACATTTCAAACTCAAATGCACGTTCTTTTTCTTACCTTTCCGAAGCATGGAGCGCAATAGCAGGCAGAGAAAGGGTGATGCACGTGTTGAACACTACCTGACCTGGCAAGTTGCTGGCAGTGCCCCCCCGCCCGCTCCTGAAAGAGGGCACACACACACCGCCGCCCCGAGTACTTCACAAATCTTTAAAAGACCATGCGCTTGTTCATGAGGCTTAAATGGTTTATCACCTCTTCTAGAACCCCTACATCGACCCTCTGACGTTTCATGGAAAAATTACCATGTAACACAATACCAAGCCCTGTCAGCTGAAACCCCCAAGGAATCGTGGGGCATATTATCAAGGGGGTTTATCTCCGCTTTTTTGGCTTTAAAAACCATGAAAGCGGAGATAAAATTATTTCCCTATTATCAAGCTGTCGCTAACACCAGTTAGTGACACCTAAAAGGAGATAGCGACCATCTTGGGCCCGGCTTTGCATGTCAGTGATACTTATCACTAATGACATGCAAAGTGGCGTGCCAAGATGTTAGCGACTGGAAACAGTCCCTAACATCGCTACCTTCTATTACCAACTTTTGGAGATATTCGCGCTAAGCGCGAATATCTCCAAAATCTAACACCTGCCCTGAGCAGTTCTTAGCCATGTTATCCAATGGGAGGTGGATAACATGGCTAAGAGCATTTGCTCGATAATACATGAATATCGCTGACTTTTCTGCGATAATAGCAAGGTTTATCTGCGATAAAAATCGCCGATGTGCGGCGATAATTTTTGTCTCTAAACAAGTTATAGACAAAAATTATCGCTAGTTGTTCGTAATATGCCCCCGGGTTTTTGCTTGCAGAAATCGGGAGGCGGGAGACTAGCACTGAAATCAGTACTCACACGCCTGAATCAGGAGGATTGGCATGTCTGAATTCTCTACAGCTGGGGCCATAAACTACATCCGCAGGGGTAGGTGATAGCCTGGGACCAGCCTGGCATCTAAAATGGCTGCCGTGCACGACAAAATTGTGGCATTCGAAAAAAGGCAAGATGGCGCAGCCGCTGGAAGAGATATATCAACATATATCAGCCTCCTCAGCCACCCTCAGGAAACATAGGGGATTAGGATATGTCTCCCGCACCCCCTTATACCTAGTACTTTAATTAACGAAGCACAAAATGGCGAATTCCCGTTTCGCTACCAGTTTGCGGCCCAGTTCGCGGCCCGTGAAGCGCTTCTACCGTGAAAAATCATTTTTTTTTTATTTTCCCCACGGGACCCTTTAATAACCCCAACAACATTCCTAGGGGGTCAAGAGGGGGATACCTTGCCCCCTTTCATTAAATTCCCCCTTAGTTTTTCACCTTTTCTTCTCTCTCGATCCTACCGAGAGACAAGATGGCGGCCGCTCCGGACTGTCACGCAGCAAATAAAAAAAAAAAAAGCTCACGCACAGCCGCTGGAAGAGATGTATCAACATATATCAGCCTCCTCACCCACCCTCAGGAAACATAGGGGATTAGGATACGTCTCCCGCACCCACTTATAACTAGTAATTTAATTTACGAAGCACAAAATGGCGAATTCCCGTTTCGCTACCAGTTCGCGGCCGCGCTTCTACCGTGAAAAATCATTTTTTTTTTATTTTCCCCACGGGACCCTTTAATAACCCCAACAACATTCCTAGGGGGTCAAGAGGGGGATACCTTGCCCCCTTTCATTAAATTCCCCCTTCGTTTTCCACCTCTTCTTCTCTCTCGATCCTACCGAGAGACAAGATGGCGTCCGCTCCGGACTGTTTAGAATGTTGACAGACACCGGAGAGCCAATCAGCTTTCTGCGCGCAAAGTTCCGATAAGCGAAAAGTAAGCGGACCGGATCGCTGCCCAGAGCGCTGTTACAGATATATATCTTGGTTTGAACGTTAATTTCTCAAAAACTACTGGAGCACATATATTGAGACCTAGCAAAGGCACATCGGGCTAACAGTCCCTACAATTTTGCCAAGTTTCGTGCAAATCCATTCAGCCGTTCGAGCTAAAAGTGAGTCCAACCGCCCTATGGAAAACTCAATGCAAAAAACGCGTTTTGGGACCCCCCTTTTTTCTCAGCCCCCCCTTGACGAAACCCCACCAAATTTTCAGGAGCTGCTCAGAAACAAAATGTGCCATTTCCCTGAAAATTTCAGCCGATTCCATCCACAAACGCCAAAGTTATTAGACATAGAATTTTCAAAAGTCCCATAGGGAATTTATCCTAACTATATATACCTACTGGCGAACGCCAGTAGGTAATATATATATATATATATATATATATATATATATATATATATATATATATATATATATATATATATATATATATATATATATATATATATATATATATATATATATATATATATATATATATCCTTCCCAAGTTTGCGCCGAATGACTGCAGATGGCCCCGTGGGAGGTGGCGTGTACTCCGGCCGAGCACGCCGGTACTTCGATCAGCAAACAAATACCAATATCCACGCTCTCAGAAAAAACGCCACTCATCGCCAGAAAGTAAGTCCAAGGGTGTTTAATCACACCTACAACATGTTTCGGCTTGTGACAAGCCTTGTTCACGTAAGTGAGAGTTTGTGCAAACCTTGTTAATAAAGATACAGGCAACAGTGAATATCTTGTGAACACCAACAAAGGACAACCGTCCCAACGTGAAAACGGAAGACATCTTGGAATGCTAAAGATGTTATACATATATAAATGCACATCAGAGTTCGGCCAGACAAAATAATATCATAGGTGGTCTGACCAGATACGTGCTGTTATCTGCTGGCGCGTGGGCGGCTCTCCCTTCACCTAAATGTGAAGTTCCTCCTGCGAAGGGTTTTATACAGTCCGGCACACTGAATAGCTTGGCTTGTTATGGTCACCGTATAACCATGTGTCTTGTGTGTTTCAGGTTATATGCAATCAAAATGTGCCTCTTGTCTGTTTAATGCATTGTACGTGAAAACTCATTTTATAATGCTCAGTGACTTGCTTAAGCCCCGCCTTCAGTATAGTCACATGACTATAGACATAGAAAACACATCCTTAAAATGTTTAGTGTGCAAATATGCAAAATAAGTTATATATATATATATATACACTTATTAAAATAACTTAACAAGACAGTCATAATTTCATAAATTGAATTTTTTTTTTAAACATATCCTGGTGCGAATTTGTAAACAGATAACAGGATAAATCCATTAGATACTATGTCACAAGGTATATAGTGAAGGTATTCAGATATTATGGAGGCAAGCAAGATATAAAGTGCGAATAACAGTGCTACTAGATCAGTGTCTAGCTGTGCGAAAAGCGAAATCACACGTGCTACAGGGAGAAAAAATGTAAAGTGTTAAAAGTGCATGATAAAGTGACCTGTGTATAAAAATGCATCAATGCTTAATCCAACAATTAGGATAAAATCACAATTTTGTCATTCTGAAAAGCAATATTAAAACATTTCATACAGGTATAAAAGTATTATCATGTTAAAAAGTGATAAGAACACCCCTATATATATATATATATATATATATATATATATATATATATATATATATATATATATATATATATATATATATATATATATATATCTATACTACTATTATAAAGCAAGAACTTTGAACCTTTGAGGCGGGTAAACTCGGAGACCACAGCGCCAATCCACACACCCGATACATCATTGTAATCGTCAGGGTGTGCAGATGGACATAGGCTATATAAACTATAAAAATATGCGTTATTTAAAAAATGTACCTTAAAAAAAAAAGTAGTCCCTTCGAAGTAGCGCCGGCCGCGACCTGCGTGCTGACATCAGGAGCGCGAGAGGAGCGGCGTCGAGGAGCGTGAGGAGGAGTGGCGGACATGGTGCATGGGAGGAGCGGTGACCAGCGGCGGAAAGGCGGTGAGGACTGGCGGAGAGGTGGGAGGAGCGGTGACGAGCGGCAAGGAGCGGTAAACTGAGGAGCGCGGGGGAGGAGCACGGGGGAGGAGCGGCAGCTGAGGTAAGGCTCCGGGGGACCCACGGACAATGTCGGGGCAGGTGGGGGTCGAGGCAGGTGGGGGTCGGGGCAGGCAGGAGTCGGGGCAGGCGGGGGACGGGGCAGGCGGGGGCCCAGGCTGCTGGACAATGTCGGGGCGGGCGGGGGTCGGGGCAGGTGGGGTCCCGGGCTGCTGGACAATGTCATGGCGGGCGGGGGGCGGGGAAGCCTGATTGCTCCCGGACATGGTCGGGACGGGCTGCTAGTATATATATATATATATACACACATACATATCTATAAATATAGATAGCCACTGAAAAAAACACTGGTTTCAGGGACGTTAATGTTAGGGATTAGCATTTAAAAAACCTTAGAAAATGTCTGAAAAAACCACAGGTTTCAGGGACATTATAGATAGGAATTAGTATATATATATATATATATATATATATATTATTTTTTTAATATGTTTATTAGCATTTTAAAAAGAAACAGGCACAAAGGACAAAGGTAATAATTCACGACATTAGCTTGTACATACCTCAGTCTGCAAGAAAGACAGTACATCTACAATAGTAAACTATAAATATGCACCGTGAAAATACACGCACACATCACAGGGCAACAGAAGATACACCAGAGGCTGAACATCCCAGGCATCGATCCCAGTCCAGAGTTTATGAAATCGGCGCTGTATGATATTCTACGGTCTGTTTATCATGCTGGACATGTCCGGGATGGCTACACAGTCAATTTCCCTAAGTGTCCCCATCCAAGGCCTCCGTCCGTGTATGTACTCCTACATCGTCCTCCTCTGTAGTATCTTGTGTGGGCCAAAAGTTCTTCGGTCTATTACGTGGGGGGAATAAGTTGCTATATAATTCCGTTTGTGTACTGCAATAAATCATCTCATTGGACCATTGGGTGAGTGTTGGCATCGGGCCTGGCATCCAAGAGCGTGCCACGCTCCTTTTAGCTATTAGAAAAGCCATGTCTACTTTAATAAAGTACTTTATATGCTAAAGCAGTTGTATACCATTATTAATTGTGGTTTGTTTGCCATTTAATTTGGCCAGTAGTTAGTTTGTTTGCCTGGGTGCGTTAATTTACACACATTTCCATCATATGGTGCCAGGCATGTGGGACAGTATTCAACGAGTCTAGGATACCCGTCCTACGATCCAGAGGATTGGCCAACAATGCAGGAAGAGGGTCAGGGTCAGCGACAATTGGCTCGATGTGAATATGGGGGATGTCCACTGGCCATGTATCCATTGGTAGGCATGCACGCTCTGCGCAGCCCAAAAATAAAGTTCTAAGTCCGGGGCGTTCAGACCACCTTTTGCATACAGTCTAGTGAGAATTTTCCACGCCACCCTGGGCTGTTTTCCGGCCCACGCTAAACGAATCATTAGAGACTGACATTGCTGGAAAAATGCATTCGATAGCACCATAGGGATATTGCTGAACAAAAAGAGAAATCGAGGTAGGACAATCATTTTCATTAGGGAGATTTGTCCCATCAGAGACAGAGGAAGGCCAATCCACCTAGCAATTTTGTCCTCCCGTTTGGAGACAGCAACACCATAGTTCTCACGGAGAACTACCTCCGAGTCAGTGTGCAGACGTATCCCCAAATATCTCACCGCATCA
>NW_028249473.1:0-16432 GCF_964263255.1 Lissotriton vulgaris
GAATTTTTGACACTGCGTCCTGAGACACTGCTAACCAGGCACACTTTTAATTAACCTGTGCTCATTCTCTGGTAGCTTGCCACAGAGCAGTCAGGCTTAACTTATGAGGCAATGTGTAAAGTATTTGTGCTACACTGCAAACGGTAACACAGTGAAAATACCACAAAGAGACTCCACACGAAACTCGCATCTGTATACTAACCTATCTCCTCTAATTACAATTGGAGGTTCTTTTTTGCTTTTACTTCGTCAGTCATATTTGAAACAATGGCCAAATAAGCTTGTATTATGTAATCTGTAATATAGTAGTTGTGAGCTCGTTCTGGCTTTCCTCTAGAAAGGGGGAACCACAACATTTTGATTAGTTACACACTTCTCTCAGGAAAGTAATGCCATTAAATAGGTGTTGTACCATCTAGCAGTTTCGGTTCATTGTTGCTATCGCCCTTACCATGTTTTGGAGCAAAAATAAAAGCATAATTGAAATTTTGAAACGCAAGGCATTTTGATTGAAACAGACGAGACATTTTTTGGTATTTTTAGGTTTTTAAAAACACGTGTCATTCTAACTTTTTATATTTGCTAAAACACACAGATACTTTTTGTTATACCTAATCCATTTAAACATAGTTTCAGGATTAACATGTTTTATTACTATAACATGTAGTGCAATGGATAAACTGTTAGTGGAGAAATGTGTCTGAACGATTGTGGCTGACTGGGATATATGAATGTCTGTGATTTAAAGAGGTCAAAGCAGTAAGGTATTTTGTGTCCTCATGAAAATCGAATCTTTCTTTTAAAAATGGTACATATATACATTGTGGTGTTTCATTTCTCGGATTTGAAGTTTATACTATTACCTTTAGCTGGCCCAAAATACATGCTTAAGTATTCAACTTGTGGTACTGCATTGACTCAGGTCTGTAACAGGAACATGATCCATTTCCTGGTGTAGCAGGGACTGGCTAGATATCAGGAGATATGTGATGTGCTTAGGTCTTTAGCGACGTCTTGTAATTAATGCTTTGAAATGTGCAATATGAAGAAATATGTAGAGAGAGTGAACTTTGCACTAGCCCTATTCAGCTTTCCACTTTCATGTGCTTTTCGTAGTTTACCATGGACTACCCATCAAGCCTGTGACATTTCCTAGAAGTTTGCACTGTCCCATTACTGTCCCATAAGGCTTTGGTGATGGCTTGATAAACCCTGTGCTTTAGCTGTTCATGCTTACTGTTGGAAATGGACCATTTTTGCTCGGTTACCCCAAACCTTTTGTTTTCCACCTCCTCTTTTTCTGTCCTTGTTTTTGTTGGCTCTAGGACTCTGAGCACTTTACTACTGCTGACCAGTGCTAACATGCATGCACTCCTCTCCTAAATGTGTATCACTGGTGCATACCTGATTCGCATATTTGTTATGCTAATACGTCCCTTGTAAAGTGGTTAAACATATAACCAGGGTCTATACATTAAATACTACTAGTGGGCCTTCAGCACTCATTGTGCCATATGCATAAGTAGCCTTTCAAATCTGGCTCAAGCAAGCCAGTGCCTGTGTGAACAGTTTACTGCCACTTCAACTTGGCATTTGAAATTATTTGCCAAGCCTTAAACCCCCTTTAATTACATATAAGTCACCCTTAAGGTAGGCCCTAAGTAACTCTAATGGAAGGGTGCTATGTAAGTAAAAGGCAGGACATGTACCTTCATGTTTTGCATGTCCAGGTAGTGAAAAACAGCCTATTTCATTTTTCAGTACTGTAAGGCCTACCCCTCTTATAGGCTTGAATTGGGAATTCCTTAATGGGCCTTTAAGCTGTAATGCCTGATCAGAGAGGAGTAGCTTTTTCATACTTGATATGTTTGGAATGGCAATGACAAAGGCTCCTCACTGTTGAAGCTGAATTTAACATTACTGTTTCAGAAATGCCACTTTTAGAAAGTGTGCAAAAGAAACATTCCGTCCATCAATTGTTTCTTTTGCATATGTTGCCCTAAGTGGGAAGAGTATGCCCAGACGTGGGTCCTGTGATCACTACACCACTGGATTCAAACTAGCCTGGCTGATAAAGGGTGATGCCCTGAAACCGGTCCCAGGATGCTTGTTTCTGGTCCAGGGTGGTCCTGGCTTCACAGTTCTGGCTGGACTGTTCCCACAAGGAACAGGGTCAAGACTGATTTGCACATGGCTGGGTCCAAACTGGGGTGTTGTAGTGAGAAAAAGAATGATGGATTAAACCCAGATCCTTATGACTGTGGTGAATGTTTGCATTGTTCAGCATTCCGTCCATCAGTTGTATGTTACGACTGTTGTCGTATTTCACGAAAAGACACAAGAGGAGCAGGGAGGCCGTCGTAACACAAGAAGAGCAGGATAAAGTATAAAATTAGCTATTGAAGAAATCGAAGAAGGTCACGCTAAGTAATGACAGCACTTGACGAACGCCACAATTGTCAATGCATCCAGCCATGCGCTGAGCTTTTAGCAATTTTTCCCATATTTGTGGGGCATAATTTTTTAATCACTCATAAAGAATCGGTGGCTCCCTTGACTCATAAAGAACATTCCAAATTAAGAAGAATCATGCACTATCCATGAAACTAATAGTGCTCTAGCTTAAAGGAAGATGTCGGGTTTATGAATGACCCAAGTGGTGGTGATTTGGAACTAACCACACAGATACTCTACAAGAACCTTGTCCTGATGAAGGTCCTATCATAAAACCGAAACGCTGAGTCGACAACTTTGCTATAATTCCTTTTTATTGTTTCTTATGTGGATTGACACATTTTTAACTGTTTTAAATGGCACTAAAAAAAATTCTCTGTGAAATACCTTTTTAAAATTGTTTTTTGAATGTATTATCCTTTGAATAAATTGTACAATTTTCTATACACTATGGAAATTATTTTTTTACCTATTCTTGTGATTTTTTGATCTATTCTTGTGATTTATTGTACATGTGGTTATGGTTTTTCAAAAAGGGATGTGAGCACTTCCCTTACGATTGAGTAGACGTTTTTCCCAATTCTTTGGCAAGTTAGGGACTTCCCTGTACTCCTACTGGTGTAGAGGCTGAGTCAGCTGTTGAGGTATGCTGGTCCGGTGTTGTGGAGTGCCTTGTGTGCGTGGGTGAGGAGCTTGAAGGTTAATCTCTTGTTGATAGGGAGCCAGTGCAGGTCTATCAGGTGGGGTGTGATGTGGCTGCGGCGGGGGTGTCGAGGATTAGGCGTGCAGAGGTGTTCTGGCTGCATTGGAGCTGTTTCAGGAGTTTGGCCAGGGCTCCTGCATAGAGTGCGTTGCTGTAGTCCAGTCTGCTGCTGACAAGGGCCTGGGTGACCGTCCTTCTAGTTTTGGTGGGGATCCACTTGAAGATCCTGCGAAGCATGCGGAGGGTGTTGAAGCAGGAGGAGGAGACGCGTGACCTGTTTCGTCATGGAGAGGGTAGAGTCGGGGATGACCTCTAAGTTGCGTGCATGGTCGGTGGGTGTAGGAGGTGCTCCTAGTGCAGTCGGCCACCAGAAGTTATCCCAGGCCGAGGGGGTGTGACCGAGGATGAGAACCTCCGTCTTGTACGAGTTCAGCTTCAGTCGGCTGTTTCTCATCCAGTCGGCGACGGCCTTCATTCCTTCGTGGAGGTTAGTTTTGGCGGTCTGGGGGTCGTTGGTGAGGGAGAGGATCAGCTGGGTGTCGTCGGCGTAGGAGATGATGTTGAGGTCGTGCCAACGGGCGACGCGGGCAAGCAGAGCCATGTAAACGTTGAACAGTGTGGGGCTGAGGGTTGAGCCTTGGGTTATGCCGCAGATGATTTTGGTGGCTTCGAAGCGGAAGGGGGAGGCAGACGCTCTGAGTTTTGCCGGAGAGGAAGGAGGTGGTCCAGTCCAGTGCCTTTTCTTGGATTCCAGCATTGTGGAGGCGTTCCTCATTGTGTGTGGTGGCAGACTGTGTTGAAGGTGGCTGATAGGTCCAGGAGGATGAGGGCAGAGGTTTCTCCATTGTCGAGTAAGGTCCTGATGTCGTCGGTGGCGGTGATGAGGGCCGTTTTGGTGCTGTGGTTGCTGGGAAACCCAGACTGGGATTGTTCCAAGACGTTGTTCTCTTCAAGGAAGCCGTTCAGTTGTTGACTGCCTTTTCGATGACCTTCGCTGGGAACGGGAGCAGGGTGATAGGTCGGACGTTCTTAAGGTCCCTGGGGTCTGCCTTGAGTTTCTTGAGAAGGCATTGATCTCAGCGTGCTTCCAGCTCTCCGGGAAGGTCGTGGTCTCGAAGGAGATGTTGATGGTTTTCCGGAGGTGGGGTGCGATGGTGCTGCTGGCTTTGTTGAAGATATGGTGTGGACAGGGGTCTTCCAGGGATCCGGAGTGGACGGTGTACATGATCTTGATGGTGTCGTCGTCGTTGATGTTGGTACAGGCGAGCAGGTGGTTGGTGCAGGTGGTGGTCGTGGGAGCGGGGGTGTTGGCGGTTGCCGCGGTGGTGATGACGTCAAAGCTGTTGTGGATATCTGTGATATTGCGATAGAAGAAGGTGGCCAGTGAGTCGCACAGGTCTTGTGACATTGAGATGTTGTTGGTGTTGGAGCTGGGGTAGGAGAGTTCCTTAACGATGCTGAAGAGCTCTTTGCTGTTGTGTGCGTTGTTGTCTAGGCGGTCTTTGAAGGCGGTCCTTTTGGCAGATCTGATGAGGTGGTGGTGTCGGCGGGTGGCGTTCCTGCGGGCTGTGTAGCTGTCCGGTGTTCTTTTGCGGGTCCAATTTTTTTCTAGCTTTTAGCAGGTTCGCTTGGAGGCCTGGAGGTCTGCGGTGAACCAGCTGGTTCTCTTTCTGATGAGGGTGTTAGGGGGTTTCTTGAGCAGGGTGAGGGTGTTGGCACAGTTGTCGATCCATAGTCTTAAGCTGCGGGCTGGGGCGTTGGGGTCGGTCGGGTCTGCGAGTGGGCTGTGGGCGAGGGCGGTGGGTAGCTGGTCCTCGGGGACCTTGCTCCAGCTTCAGCCAGGCATCTGTTGGGTGCGGGGGTGTGTGGTGGGTTTCTGGAAGGTGAAGTGGATGTAGCGGTGTTCGGTCCAGTGGAGTTCTGTGGTGTGGTTGAAGAAGACATGGGTGCTTGCTTAGAAGATGGGGTCAAGCGTGTGGCTGGCGGAGTGGGTGGGTGTTTTGACGAGTTGCCTGAGTCCTAGGTTTCCGAGGTTGTCGACCAGGGTGAAGGTGTTGGGGTTGTTGTTGTTCTCGAGGTGGAAGTTCAGGTCCTGAAGATGATGTAGTCTGTGGAGGCCAGTGCTGATAAAGTCAGCGATGGAGTCGCTGAACTGCGGCCGGGGCCCGGGGGGGTCTGTAGATGAGGGTGCTTCTGAGGGTGATGTTGGGGTCGGTGTGGATCTGGAAGTGCAGGTGTTCAACTGTGCTGAGGGTGTTGTGGGCGTCTGTCGAGATTTTGAGAGTGTTTCTGTGGATGATGGCAATTCCTCCTCCCGCTCCATTAGTGCGGTCCTTGCGGGTGATCTTGTAGCCTTCCGGGATGACTATGGCGATGTCAGGTGTTGAGGAGGGGGTCATCCAGGTCTCTGTCAGGAAGGCGACATCTGGGGTGTTGGTGTCGAGCAGGTCCCAGAGTTCGACGGCATGTTTGTGGGCGGAGCGGGTGTTGAGCAGGATACATCTGAGGAAGTTGTGTTCTTCGGTGGGTGGCTTGGCGGGCTGTTGAAGCTGCGGTTCTGGCAGGAGAAGGGTCCATGGGTGCGCATCAGGGTGGCCAGGCAGCAGGTGCGTGATTGTCTGGCGTTGAGTTTTTGGAGGGTGCTGGAGTCGTAGCGAAGGAGGGCGTTGTGGCGTTTGTGGTGGCCAGGGGTCCTGGCGCTGGGCGAGGTCTAGGTGCGGACTTCGGCGCACCAGCGGCATGCCCGCTGCGCGCGTCCACTGCGTGGCCTCCAAATGAGGGGATGTGGGAGGGAGGAGCAGCTGGGAGGCAGGAGCGAGGTGGCGAATGGGCTTGCAGGGGTGCGGGCCCAGGTGACGCAGTGGCGGGAATCCTGAAGGGGGAGCAGGTGGAGATCACAGAAGGCAAGGGGACACAAGGGAAAAATGGAGGCACGAGAAACAGGGGCACAAGGGTGAAAAAAAACGGAAGAGAAAGACAAAGGTGGCACAGTACAACAGTTACAGCAAAAACAGGCAGTGGGCACAAAAACAAAAACGAGTGGCAGCAACACAAGGGGGGGAAGGGGGCACAAAACTGTAAGCAGGAAGAGAAAAATCGAGGGAGCACTGTGGTACAATTACAGAACAATGCGGGCAGTAGACACTACCAAAACAAGTGGCAGCAGCACAAGGGGGCTCAGGTCACACAGGGGGCTGCGTGGCGGTGAGGTGAGCGACC
Organism: Lissotriton vulgaris; assembly: GCF_964263255.1. NCBI lineage: Eukaryota > Metazoa > Chordata > Amphibia > Caudata > Salamandridae > Lissotriton > Lissotriton vulgaris. The sequence continues at coordinate 6,377 of NW_028249473.1, forward strand.
TGCCTGGTGACAGGGTCAAGGGTCGCTCTCACTACCTAGATGTTATGCAATGTCACAAAGTAATTCCAACAGCTCATGTATATTTATAAATTGGTGCATAGTATTGAGTAGTGTGTGTGTTTAATAAATGTACTCTTACTTTTATAAAGCAAAGTACAGCCAGACAATCCATTATTGAGTGTTATTTCTGCGCACCTGCAACTGGCGATTACTGGTCCACACCACCTCCCTTGAGTAAGCATAAGACTGCTCTGCAACGCTACCCTCTGTGAGTCAGGCGCTATAATTGGGTGTTTGGTTTCCAGTGAAGGACAAATGTAATCATGTTATTTGTGCAGGCCTCACAGATGCTGCCTCATTTTCCAGCACCTTGCAAAACCATTTCCTATATTACCTTCTTTGAGTTTTCCTGTTTGTCTTGAATACTTGGGATAGGAGCAGGCTGTCTGCTGCTGATGCTTGATCTTCTATGCTTGGGCATCCTGGAGAGCAATGCCGGTATACTGGTTGATATCTTCTCTAATGACTGTACCAGATACTGGGCGTTTGAGTAAGCTTGCAGCTATGTTGGGACAGAGGTCTCTTTTTATCCGATATATTTAAATACTACCTGATTACTGACCTTTACCTCTTTCTCGCACACATTTAGCCTTTGCTTACTATGAACTCTAAAAGCAAAACATTAGGTTCCTTTGTCATCTCTCTCCTTCTTCCCCGTTTCTCCCTCCCTTCTCTAGTGGGGTATTTCAGTAGTTTACACCTCCAGAGAGAGTCGAGGACATCTGGGACTCTCAGCAGATCTAAATCTTCTGCTTAATCTTGACAAAGAAATATATATTAGAAATCAAATAAGAGCTGCTCTAGCTAGAGACTTGAAGTAGTTTGTATATACAAGTGAATGGAAATACATAGAAATATTAGAGTGACGACTTTCAGAAAATACAGCGGATGCACTTAGACATTGATAATGACTATCACCATTTTAACCTAGCTTCGACATATTTATTTAGGACATAGAAAAGAAGCTCACGCATTAGTCTTGCAAACGTGTATTTGCAAACTAATATTTTAAAGCCATGCTGTGGGAGATTGTTTGTTTATAGGGGTGTGTGCCTACAATCTCGTGTGTTCAAAACTGTGAAAGAAAACAGTAGGAAAATGCCTTTTTTGTATGGTCACCCTAATTTTTTCTGGACTGATGCTGTTGAATTTTTGACACTGCGTCCTGAGACACTGCTAACCAGGCACACTTTTAATTAACCTGTGCTCATTCTCTGGTAGCTTGCCACAGAGCAGTCAGGCTTAACTTATGAGGCAATGTGTAAAGTATTTGTGCTACACTGCAAACGGTAACACAGTGAAAATACCACAAAGAGACTCCACACCAAACTCGCATCTGTATACTAACCTATCTCCTCTAATTACAATTGGAGGTTCTTTTTTGCTTTTACTTCGTCAGTCATATTTGAAACAATGGCCAAATAAGCTTGTATTATGTAATCTGTAATATAGTAGTTGTGAGCTCGTTCTGGCTTTCCTCTAGAAAGGGGGAACCACAACATTTTGATTAGTTACACACTTCTCTCAGGAAAGTAATGCCATTAAATAGGTGTTGTACCATCTAGCAGTTTCGGTTCATTGTTGCTATCGCCCTTACCATGTTTTGGAGCAAAAATAAAAGCATAATTGAAATTTTGAAACTCAAAGCATTTTGATTGAAACAGACGAGACATTTTTTGGTATTTTTAGGTTTTTAAAAACACGTGTCATTCTAACTTTTTATATTTGCTAAAACACACAGATATTTTTTGTTATACCTAATCCATTTAAACATAGTTTCAGGATTAACATGTTTTATTACTATAACATGTAGTGCAATGGATAAACTGTTAGTGGAGAAATGTGTCTGAACGATTGTGGCTGACTGGGATATATGAATGTCTGTGATTTAAAGAGGTCAAAGCAGTAAGGTATTTTGCGTCCTCATGAAAATCGAATCTTTCTTTTAAAAATGGTACATATATACATTGTGGTGTTTCATTTCTCGGATTTGAAGTTTATACTATTACCTTTAGCTGGCCCACAATACATGCTTAAGTATTCAACTTGTGGTACTGCATTGACTCAGGTCTGTAACAGGAACATGATCCATTTCCTGGTGTAGCAGGGACTGGCTAGATATCAGGAGATATGTGATGTGCTTAGGTCTTTAGCGACGTCTTGTAATTAATGCTTTGAAATGTGCAATATGAAGAAATATGTAGAGAGAGTGAACTTTGCACTAGCCCTATTCAGCTTTCCACTTTCATGTGCTTTTCGTAGTTTACCATGGACTACCCATCAAGCCTGGGACATTTCCTAGAAGTTTGCACTGTCCCATTACTGTCCCATAAGGCTTTGGTGATGGCTTGATAAACCCCGTGCTTTAGCTGTTCATGCTTACTGTTGGAAATGGACCATTTTTGCTCGGTTACCCCAAACCTTTTGTTTTCCTCCTCCTCTTTTTCTGTCCTTGTTTTTGTTGGCTCTAGGACTCTGAGCACTTTACTACTGCTGACCAGTGCTAACATGCATGCACTCCTCTCCTAAATGTGTATCACTGGTGCATACCTGATTCGCATATTTGTTATGCTAATACGTCCCTTGTAAAGTGGTTAAACATATATCCAGGGTCTATACATCAAATACTACTAGTGGGCCTGCAGCACTCATTGTGCCATATGCATAAGTAGCCTTTCAAATCTGGCTCAGGCAAGCCAGTGCCTGTGTGAACAGTTTACTGCCACTTCAACTTGGCATTTGAAATTATTTGCCAAGCCTTAAACCCCCTTTAATTACATATAAGTCACCCTTAAGGTAGGCCCTAAGTAACTCTAATGGAAGGGTGCTATGTAAGTAAAAGGCAGGACATGTACCTTCATGTTTTGCATGTCCAGGTAGTGAAAAACAGCCTATTTCATTTTTCAGTACTGTAAGGCCTACCCCTCTTATAGGCTTGAATTGGGAATTCCTTAATGGGCCTTTAAGCTGTAATGCCTGATCAGAGAGGAGTAGCTTTTTCATACTTGATATGTTTGGAATGGCAATGACAAAGGCTCCTCGCTGTTGAAGCTGAATTTAACATTACTGTTTCAGAAATGCCACTTTTAGAAAGTGTGCAAAAGAAACATTCCGTCCATCAATTGTTGTTTTTGCATATGTTGCCCTAAGTGGGAAGAGTATGCCCAGACGTGGGTCCTGTGATCACTACACCACTGGATTCAAACTAGCCTGGCTGATAAAGGGTGATGCCCTGAAACCGGTCCCAGGATGCTTGTTTCTGGTCCAGGGTGGTCCTGGCTTCACAGTTCTGGATGGACTGTTCCCACAAGGAACAGGGTCAAGACTGATTTGCACATGGCTGGGTCCAAACTGGGGTGTTGTGGTGAGAAAAAGAATGATGGATTAAACCCAGATCCTTGTGACTGTGGTGAATGTTTGCATTGTTCAGCATTCCGTCCATCAGTTGTATGTTACGACTGTTGTCGTATTTCACGAAAAGACACAAGAGGAGCAGGGAGGCCGTCGTAACACAAGAAGAGCAGGATAAAGTATAAAATTAGCTATTGAAGAAATCGAAGAAGGTCACGCTAAGTAATGACAGCGCTTGACGAACGCCAAAATTGTCAATGCATCCAGCCATGCGCTGAGCTTTTAGCAATTTTTCCCATATTTGTGGGACATAATTTTTTAATCACTCATAAAGAATCGGTGGCTCCCTTGACTCATAAAGAACATTCCAAATTAAGAAGAATCATGCACTATCCATGAAACTAATAGTGCTCTAGCCTAAAGGAAGATGTCGGGTTTATGAATGACCCAAGTGGTGGTGATTTGGACCTAACCACACAGATACTCTACAAGAACCTTGTCCTGATGAAGGTCCTATCATAAAACCGAAACGCTGAGTCGACAACTTTGCTATAATTCCTTTTTATTGTTTCTTATGTGGATTGACACATTTTTAACTGTTTTAAATGGCACTAAAACCAATTTCTCTGTGAAATACCTTTTTAAAATTGTTTTTTGAATGTATTATCCTTTGAATAAATTGTACAATTTTCTATATACTATGGAAATTATTTTTTTACCTATTCTTGTGATTTTTTGATCTATTCTTGTGATTTATTGTACATGTGGTTATGGTTTTTCAAAAAGGGATGTGAGCACTTCCCTTACGATTGAGTAGACGTTTTTCCCAATTCTTTGGCAAGTTAGGGACTTCCCTGTACTCCTACTGGTGTAGAGGCTGAGTCAGCTGTTGAGGTATGCTGGTCCGGTGTTGTGGAGTTCCTTGTGTGCGTGGGTGAGGAGCTTGAAGGTTAACCTCTTGTTGATAGGGAGCCAGTGCAGGTCTATCAGGTGGGGTGTGATGTGGCTGCGGCGGGGGTGTCGAGGATTAGGCGTGCAGAGGTGTTCTGGCTGCGTTGGAGCTGTTTCAGGAGTTTGGCCAGGGCTCCTGCATAGAGTGCGTTGCTGTAGTCCAGTCTGCTGCTGACAAGGGCCTGGGTGACCGTCCTTCTAGTTTTGGTGGGGATCCACTTGAAGATCCTGCGAAGCATGCGGAGGGTGTTGAAGCAGGAGGAGGAGACGCGTGACCTGTTTCGTCATGGAGAGGGTAGAGTCGGGGATGACCTCTAAGTTGCGTGCATGGTCGGTGGGTGTAGGAGGTGCTCCTAGTGCGGTCGGCCACCAGAAGTTATCCCAGGCCGAGGGGGTGTGACCGAGGATGAGAACCTCCGTCTTGTACGAGTTCAGCTTCAGTCGGCTGTTTCTCATCCAGTCGGCGACGGCCTTCATTCCTTCGTGGAGGTTAGTTTTGGCGGTCTGGGGGTCGTTGGTGAGGGAGAGGATCAGCTGGGTGTCGTCGGCGTAGGAGATGATGTTGAGGTCGTGCCAACGGGCGACGCGGGCAAGCAGAGCCATGTAAACGTTGAACAGTGTGGGGCTGAGGGTTGAGCCTTGGGTTATGCCGCAGATGATTTTGGTGGCTTCAAAGCGGAAGGGGGAGGCAGACGCTCTGAGTTTTGCCGGAGAGGAAGGAGGTGGTCCAGTCCAGTGCCTTTTCTTGGATTCCAGCATTGTGGAGGCGTTCCTCATTGTGTGTGGTGGCAGACTGTGTTGAAGGTGGCTGATAGGTCCAGGGGGATGAGGGCAGCGGTTTCTCCATTGTCGAGTAAGGTCCTGATGTCGTCGGTGGCGGTGATGAGGGCCGTTTTGGTGCTGTGGTTGCTGGGAAACCCAGACTGGGATTGTTCCAAGACGTTGTTCTCTTCAAGGAAGCCGTTCAGTTGTTGACTGCCTTTTCGATGACCTTCGCTGGGAACGGGAGCAGGGTGATAGGTCGGACGTTCTTAAGGTCCCTGGGGTCTGCCTTGAGTTTCTTGAGAAGGCATTGATCTCAGCGTGCTTCCAGCTCTCCGGGAAGGTCGTGGTCTCGAAGGAGATGTTGATGGTTTTCCGGAGGTGGGGTGCGATGGTGCTGCTGGCTTTGTTGAAGATATGGTGTGGACAGGGGTCTTCCAGGGATCCGGAGTGGACGGTGTACATGATCTTGATGGTGTCGTCATCGTTGATGTTGGTACAGGCGAGCAGGTGGTTGGTGCAGGTGGTGGTCGTGGGAGCGGGGGTGTTGGCGGTTGCCGCGGTGGTGATGACGTCAAAGCTGTTGTGGATATCTGTGATATTGCGATAGAAGAAGGTGGCCAGTGAGTCGCACAGGTCTTGTGACATTGAGATGTTGTTGGTGTTGGAGCTGGGGTAGGAGAGTTCCTTAACGATGCTGAAGAGCTCTTTGCTGTTGTGTGCGCTGTTGTCTAGGTGGTCTTTGAAGGCGGTCCTTTTGGCAGATCTGATGAGGTGGTGGTGTCGGCGGGTGGCGTTCCTGCGGGCTGTGTAGCTGTCCGGTGTTCTTTTGCGGGTCCAATTTTTTTCTAGCTTTTAGCAGGTTCGCTTGGAGGCCTGGAGGTCTGCGGTGAACCAGCTGGTTCTCTTTCTGATGAGGGTGTTAGGGGGTTTCTTGAGCAGGGTGAAGGTGTTGGCACAGTTGTCGATCCATAGTCTTAAGCTGCGGGCTGGGGCGTTAGGGTCGGTCGGGTCTGCGAGTGGGCTGTGGGCGAGGGCGGTGGGTAGCTGGTCCTCGGGGCCCTTGCTCCAGCTTCAGCCAGGCATCTGTTGGGTGCGGGGGTGTGTGGTGGGTTTCTGGAAGGTGAAGTGGATGTAGCAGTGTTCGGTCCAGTGGAGTTCTGTGGTGTGGTTGAAGAAGACATGGGTGCTTGCTTAGAAGATGGGGTCAAGCGTGTGGCTGGCGGAGTGGGTGGGTGTTTTGACGAGTTGCCTGAGTCCTAGATTTCCGAGGTTGTCGACCAGGCTGAAGGTGTTGGGGCTGTTGTTGTTCTCGAGGTGGAAGTTCAGGTCCTGAAGAGGATGTAGTCTGTGGAGGCGTGTGCTGATAAAGTCAGCGATGGAGTCGCTGAACTGCGGCCGGGGCCCGGGGGGGTCTGTAGATGAGGGTGCTTCTGAGGGTGATGTTGGGGTCGGTGTGGATCTGGAAGTGCAGGTGTTCAACTGTGCTGAGGGTGTTGTGGGCGTCTGTCGAGATTTTGAGAGTGTTTCTGTGGATGATGGCAATTCCTCCTCCCGCTCCATTAGTGCGGTCCTTGCGGGTGATCTTGTAGCCTTCCGGGATGACTATGGCGATGTCAGGTGTTGAGGAGGGGGTCATCCAGGTCTCTGTCAGGAAGGCGACATCTGGGGTGTTGGTGTCGAGCAGGTCCCAGAGTTCGACGGCATGTTTGTGGGCGGAGCGGGTGTTGAGCAGGATACATCTGAGCAAGTTGTGTTCTTCGGTGGGTGGCTTGGCGGGCTGTTGAAGCTGCGGTTCTGGCAGGAGAAGGGTCCATGGGTGCGCATCAGGGTGGCCAGGCAGCAGGTGCGTGATTGTCTGGCGTTGAGTTTTTGGAGGGTGCTGGAGTCGTAGCGAAGGAGGGCGTTGTGGCGTTTGTGGGGGCCAGGGGTCCTGGCGCTGGGCGAGGTCTAGGTGCGGACTTCGGCGCACCAGCGGCATGCCCGCTGCGCGCGTCCACTGCGTGGCCTCCAAATGAGGGGATGTGGGAGGGAGGAGCAGCTGGGAGGCAGGAGCGAGGTGGCGAATGGGCTTGCAGGGGTGCGGGCCCAGGTGATGCAGTGGCGGGAATCCTGAAGGGGGAGCAGGTGGGGATCACAGAAGGCAAGGGGACACAAGGGAAAAATGGAGGCACGAGAAACAGGGGCACAAGGGTGAAAAAAACCGGAAGAGAAAGACAAAGGGGGCACAGTACAACAGTTACAGCAAAAACAGGCAGTGGGCACAAAAACAAAAACGAGTGGCAGCAACACAAGGGGGGGAAGGGGCACAAAACTGTAAGCAGGAAGAGAAAAATCGAGGGAGCACTGTGGTACAATTACAGAACAATGCGGGCAGTAGACACTACCAAAACAAGTGGCAGCAGCACAAGGGGGCTCAGGTCACACAGGGGGCTGCGTGGCGGTGAGGTGAGCGACCTGCCTGGTGACAGGGTCAAGGGTCGCTCTCACTACCTAGATGTTATGCAATGTCACAAAGTAATTCCAACAGCTCATGTATATTTATAAATTGGTGCATAGTATTGAGTAGTGTGTGTGTTTAATAAATGTACTCTTACTTTTATAAAGCAAAGTACAGCCAGACAATCCATTATTGAGTGTTATTTCTGCGCACCTGCAACTGGCGATTACTGGTCCACACCACCTCCCTTGAGTAAGCATAAGACTGCTCTGCAACGCTACCCTCTGTGAGTCAGGCGCTGTAATTGGGTGTTTGGTTTCCAGTGAAGGACAAATGTAATCATGTTATTTGTGCAGGCCTCACAGATGCTGCCTCATTTTCCAGCACCTTGCAAAACCATTTCCTATATTATCTTCTTTGAGTTTTCCTGTTTGTCTTGAATACTTGGGATAGGAGCAGGCTGTCTGCTGCTGATGCTTGATCTTCTATGCTTGGGCATCCTGGAGAGCAATGCCGGTATACTGGTTGATATCTTCTCTAATGACTGTACCAGATACTGGGCGTTTGAGTAAGCTTGCAGCTATGTTGGGACAGAGGTCTCTTTTTATCCGATATATTTAAATACTACCTGATTACTGACCTTTACCTCTTTCTCGCACACATTTAGCCTTTGCTTACTATGAACTCTAAAAGCAAAACATTAGGTTCCTTTGTCATCTCTCTCCTTCTTCCCCGTTTCTCCCTCCCTTCTCTAGTGGGGTATTTCAGTGGTTTACACCTCCAGAGAGAGTCGAGGACATCTGGGACTCTCAGCAGATCTAAATCTTCTGCTTAATCTTGACAAAGAAATATATATTAGAAATCAAATAAGAGCTGCTCTAGCTAGAGACTTGAAGTAGTTTGTATATACAAGTGAATGGAAATACATAGAAATATTAGAGTGACGACTTTCAGAAAATACAGCGGATGCACTTAGACATTGATAATGACTATCACCATTTTAACCTAGCTTCGACATATTTATTTAGGACATAGAAAAGAAGCTCACGCATTAGTCTTGCAAACGTGTATTTGCAAACTAATATTTTAAAGCCATGCTGTGGGAGATTGTTTGTTTATAGGGGTGTGTGCCTACAATCTCGTGTGTTCAAAACTGTGAAAGAAAACAGTAGGAAAATGCCTTTTTTGTATGGTCACCCTAATTTTTTCTGGACTGATGCTGTTGAATTTTTGACACTGCGTCCTGAGACACTGCTAACCAGGCACACTTTTAATTAACCTGTGCTCATTCTCTGGTAGCTTGCCACAGAGCAGTCAGGCTTAACTTATGAGGCAATGTGTAAAGTATTTGTGCTACACTGCAAACGGTAACACAGTGAAAATACCACAAAGAGACTCCACACCAAACTCGCATCTGTATACTAACCTATCTCCTCTAATTACAATTGGAGGTTCTTTTTTGCTTTTACTTCGTCAGTCATATTTGAAACAATGGCCAAATAAGCTTGTATTATGTAATCTGTAATATAGTAGTTGTGAGCTCGTTCTGGCTTTCCTCTAGAAAGGGGGAACCACAACATTTTGATTAGTTACACACTTCTCTCAGGAAAGTAATGCCATTAAATAGGTGTTGTACCATCTAGCAGTTTCGGTTCATTGTTGCTATCGCCCTTACCATGTTTTGGAGCAAAAATAAAAGCATAATTGAAATTTTGAAACTCAAAGCATTTTGATTGAAACAGACGAGACATTTTTTGGTATTTTTAGGTTTTTAAAAACACGTGTCATTCTAACTTTTTATATTTGCTAAAACACACAGATATTTTTTGTTATACCTAATCCATTTAAACATAGTTTCAGGATTAACATGTTTTATTACTATAACATGTAGTGCAATGGATAAACTGTTAGTGGAGAAATGTGTCTGAACGATTGTGGCTGACTGGGATATATGAATGTCTGTGATTTAAAGAGGTCAAAGCAGTAAGGTATTTTGCGTCCTCATGAAAATCGAATCTTTCTTTTAAAAATGGTACATATATACATTGTGGTGTTTCATTTCTCGGATTTGAAGTTTATACTATTACCTTTAGCTGGCCCACAATACATGCTTAAGTATTCAACTTGTGGTACTGCATTGACTCAGGTCTGTAACAGGAACATGATCCATTTCCTGGTGTAGCAGGGACTGGCTAGATATCAGGAGATATGTGATGTGCTTAGGTCTTTAGCGACGTCTTGTAATTAATGCTTTGAAATGTGCAATATGAAGAAATATGTAGAGAGAGTGAACTTTGCACTAGCCCTATTCAGCTTTCCACTTTCATGTGCTTTTCGTAGTTTACCATGGACTACCCATCAAGCCTGGGACATTTCCTAGAAGTTTGCACTGTCCCATTACTGTCCCATAAGGCTTTGGTGATGGCTTGATAAACCCCGTGCTTTAGCTGTTCATGCTTACTGTTGGAAATGGACCATTTTTGCTCGGTTAC